>NC_047155.1:15281966-15581966 GCF_009819705.1 Hippoglossus hippoglossus
CCAGACATGTGTCTCTACAAAGTGAACAGTGTATTTGTGCTGATCTGAACAGAAGATTCAACATATGTCTGCAACATCTGCCGGTGCAGCTCTGCAGCAGAAGGCTGAACTGTCACTGATGATGCTTTCAGATTGTACAATTGCTTATCTCACAGGGACAGTTGATTATTTTCCTCTGTTCATGCAGCAGATGGATGAGTTGAACTGTTACACACACATGCACTGATCATACACATAGGAGTAGATACTGCTCATTATGAGATAAGTCATTTTCCCGGCTCTCCTTTTATTTTTTTTTATATATGTGAATCACATTCCTTGCTTGGTTCAAGACCATGTGCCTCCTGGCTACTTTCTCAAGTTCTTGCCACATCTAGCAGAGTTATGATGAAAACAAAATGGGACAGAAGGTCTCTGAGCAAGGGTCAGAGATCCTCTGCTGGACAGTGGTGGGACAGAGCAGAGAGGTCGTGCAGGTTACAGGGTTCGTGTCGTGGCATCACAGGAGGAGAGAAGCGTTCTGTTGTACTGGATGTGACCTCTACAGCCACATGAGGGTGTATATATCCTGTGTTTCTCCTCGTTCAAAAGTTTGTTAAAAAGGTTGAAAGAAGCAAACAAACCCATGTAGAAAAGTTTAGTTTAAAACGTGCACAGGGTGTGTTAATAATGCTGTCGTCAAGGTTTACAAAGAGTATTCGGGTTAAATTTTCTTCCCAAACTCTCCCTCTCTCTCTCTCACACTGTCACATGATCTCTCATGCGCCGTTTGAGTTTGAGAGCGAGCCTCCGCCGCTGATTGGCTAATTCTGACCAATCAGCACACAGATGAAAAAAAGCTGTATAATGTACCTTATAGTCTATGTGGCTGGTGAACCTCATATAGGCAAGTGAGCTGCACCCTTAAAGAGACAGGACCCCTGTAACCAAATAAAGATCCCGTCTCTCCTTGATGCACTGCAGATGTTTTTACTCAGGCCCTGGAGTTGTCGCACTACGTAGATAAATAGCTGAGGTGAGACGTTAGCGCACCTCGCTCTGTAATAACATGTGTCTTAGTTGAATCACATGAGTCAGTGCAGGGTGTAGGTCAACAGGGAGTCAATTTGTTGGTGTGGTCAAGTAAAGGAACAGACAGATCAATGTGCTTTGTGTTGAAATGTGTCTGTCAGTGTGAGCGTGCCCAAGCGTGCCCATGAAGCTCTGATACTCAGCTCCTGTTATTATTAGCCAGGCTTTGAATCTTTCCAGTCACACCTGCATTAGCTCACTGTATGTGACTTTTGTTTGACTCTTTCCTGCTTTGTCTCCCTCAGCTTTGCTTACGGGACTCGGGGGACTGCCTGCGGGAGCACATGCAGTACATGATGAGGTCACTGCAGGACCTCAAACAGCTGAGGAGGACCTGTCCCGCAGCCCGTCCACCGCTTGCTCCCATCGGCAACCAACTCCCGGAGTTAGCGTGCCCCTCAGCGCTGGCACGTGCCTGTCAGCAGCGTGCGATGCAACGCGAGCGGCGCACGCGCCTGCGGATGTCTGACGCCAGCACGGCCAGCACATACGACTCGGCCTGCTGCCTGGCGAGTCACCTGGAAGAAGAAGAGGAGGTGGAGGAGGACGACTCGAGCAGCCGGCTGGGTCTGAGCCTCCGACTGGGCCTGGCCTCTCCCAGCAGCCACAAGAGTCTGGAGTTTGATTCGGGCTACTCTGAGGCGTCGTGGCAGGAGGAAGGGGTTGTTCTCAGGAGGACGAGGAACGTGCGGGTTTCTTCTTCAGCCTGCCTCCGCACAAACAGAGCGCCTAGTGGACGTATCCGACCCAAATCCACCTCCGATGCCTGCCTAGAGAGGTGGACGTCGTTTGAGGTCAGTGACCCAGAGGACTGGACAAACTCTTTATTGACCAGGGGACGCAACCGCCAGCCTCTGGTCCTAGGGGACAACAGCTTTGCAGACCTCATACAGAACTGGATGGATTTGCCAGACTTCCCCGAGCCCGCTGACCTGAAGCCGAACTCGAGACAGAGGCTGGGAAGAGGCTTCTTGGTCAACATGAGGAGGAAACTTGCCGGGATTTCTAAGAGTGTGGAGGAGAGAGTGAAGATGAGATCCACGGACTCGGCTCATCTGAACAGAACTGCAAATGCTCAGAAACGTCTGTCCTGTCCCGTTGTGGCGTCGCAGCCCAAAGTCCCCTTTTTCCACCAGTCCCACTCAGGCATCAATGAGCTGGACACAGACTTTTACCAGTTCGCTGCCCTCATGAAGTCGGGCAGCCGACAGCCCATCATCTGCAAAGACATCTTCGGCTACATCTGATATGTAGAACCAATGGACAATCCTCAGAGTCACTTTATTTTCATATGACTGCTTTGTTCTCACTTTTTATATGCTGTGATTAAACTATTGGAAATAAAAAATGCTGACGTATTTCAAACTCTTCTTACTCTCATTTATATTCTTCATGATTTGCAATTCTCAGGAAACTTCTGCAACAGTCATCTGTGTTTCATTACAGCCAATTACAGTCAGACAGTGACTCCTAACTGCCCGATGAGTTAAAAGAGGCCTTTACTGTCTCTGCATTAAAGCAAATGAGTGTGGCTCCATTTGTTTTCATTAGAAATGGAACACTCTGGGCGCGCATGAGTGTGGAGATGCATGGTTTAGTGTAATAAAAAAGATAAATTGAAAAGGCGATAACATCTCAGATGTGCAGACTTGCCGTCTTTCTGGGACTAAAGTTGGCAAGGAGTATTTTAGAATAGGTTTTGAAGCACGCTCGTTTGATTCCAGGGGACTCGCTGTTCTCAGAAAAGTTCTGGTCTTGCTCAAGGCGAAGTCGAATCCTTCGGAGAGGCTTTAAAACAGGGCGACGAAGCTATTTACAGACCAGGAACAGAGGCTGTATCAACACAGAGCGTTGTGCGCCTGATGAGGTAATTCCCCATGTGTCCGTGCAGAGAGAGGTGAAGGGAGGCGAAGCAGCTGGCTGCAGATGGAGCCCACGTTTACTCTCGCCTTAGCTTTACGAAGCAGAACGCCTCGCTAAGAGGCCCCCACCTCATTTAACCGATGGTGCCAACTCATCCTCACATATCGGTTAATGGTACGATTAGTTCTGGCCTCAGTGAGGAGAGTAAAAACATATTAATACAAGGCAGTGACATATGCACCGAGATAAGGTAATGGTCACTTCACCTTTGCCTTTAGAAATTCACTGTGTTCATCAATTCAGGAGAGAAACATCACCAGACATAGGAAAGATACATTTAGCTTCCCAGGACCTCTGCTGCTCTCGCCGGCCACGTCTGATATCAAGGACATGGGAGGCTAGAGAAGAGAGATGGTTTCTTCCTGGGAGTCATTTGTCTTACGGCCTGCTTATCTAGGTCTCATGGTGGTGGTGTGTCACTGTGGCACGCTGCTGGGCTGAGTACACTGGTTCCCAGAGGTTCAGTGCAGCAATATACCACATATACCAGCTGACTCAGAATCATCTCAGGGCAGAGGAGGAGAGGAAAGAGGAAGTAATGGATCCACACAAACGTATCTTGACAGCACATAGTCCCCACATCATGGTCCACTATTCTATAGATCCATGTATTCCTATATATGTTATCTTTACTGTACTTAGGTATATTTTTCATGTATCAGTACTTTACATTAAAATTTGGGATATTTTTCACTTTTACTAAACTACATCAGCAAATATCTTCGACTTCACAACATTTTTACATTACGTTACATATTCACGTTGTTTTTTTAAATATTTAAAAGTAATCAACAACAAGAGGGGATCCAATCAGAGTGGCCAGGTAACATTAGACCCCGCCTCCTTCAACAACAGCTAAGTGTGTCTGCAGCAGCAGCATCACAGGTGAAGAGACACCTGACATGTATTCAGAGGAGACCACCACCCAGATCCAGTGGTGTAGTGAGGCTGCAGGTCGTGCGTGTGAAACACTCTGACCACTGAGCTGTAGATTACATGACGCTTCACTGCAAAGAATTAGAATCAATGAGTTTTTGTAATTGAGTTACTGCCCTGAGCCCTATATGTAAATGCATACGTACCTTAAAGGGATAGTTCACCCAAAAATGAAAATTCACTCATTATCTACTGGAGGGGACGGGTGAAGTGTTCGAGTCCACAAAACACTTTAGAAGTTTCAGGGGTAAACAGTGTTGCAGTCAAATCCAACACATTTGAAGTAACTGGTGACCACTTCTTCAAGCGCAAAGAAACTGTGATCCACGCATGAACGCCGCTCCGGAGGAGGATAACAGAGGACATTCAGGTTTAAAACACAGTGCACATGACCCGTTTGGAGTCAAATTTGAATGTCCGGGCTTACGGATTCCACAGGAGCAGTATGGAGGCATGCTATGTTATTTTATTTTTATGTTTGAAGAAGTGGTCACCATTTACTTCAATTGTATTGGATTTGGCTGCAACGCTGTTTACCCCTGAAACTCATGAAGTCATTTGTGGACTCAAACATTTCACCCACCGCTCCATCGGCATAGTGGTCAGTAGATAATGAGTGCATTTTCCTTTTTGGGTGACCTATCCCTTTAATGTTAAACAATGACAGATGAGTAGTTACTCCACCAGCAAAGGATGCTTTAAAAATGACTTACCTCCAAAACTATAAACGATCGGTGGCCCCTCTGACTCTTACAGGAGCAGTTGCCACACACAGGGTCCACAACTCTGGCTCACAAGATGATGTGCAGCAGGTCTGCTGAAGCCTAACACACTTACAGGGTGGCCCACTCCAACACGCTGGACACACAACAAATCTCCAGTTAATTAAAAGTTTTGCCGAGGATTTTATTTCTGGTCGTCACCGATAGTCCTGAGCATGAACTCATGTTCACTAATCCCCCTGCTCCCCTCACCCATGTTGTAATTATCTCCTCAGTAAACAGAAGCAGAGGATCTGCCATGTGTTTAAGTTTAGGAAACTCCTCGTCTCTGTCAGTCCTTGTGTGCTGAGGCTCTAATTAGAGCTTCTACCTGTGACTCTGTGCCCCGACAGTCTTATGAAGCCAGATTCAGGATTAAACTGGGGTGTTAAAACAGCATCTTCATTTAATGTGTTATTAATCTCTACAGTTTCACATGTCACATAAGCTTTAAGCATCTTCCCCAGAACACTGCAGGATGTTGTGGATGCAGATGTTTGTGCTGCAGGACGCTGTCATCCTAATCCAGTCTGGGGCTGTTGAGATGTTACATAATCATTTCTTTGCTCTGTCATGATTTACTTGATGTTTCATTTTTCCTTTATCTTACTCCTACTTATACCTTCTGCATATTGAATAAAATAGATTTCATTGCTGGGCCAGGTCACTCTTGTTCTTGACAACAAAAACAGAGGAATATGGGAAAAGCTTAGATTGTTTTGTTCTTTTAGATGTGTCAGTAAAAGGGTTTTTACAAGACCTTCTTTCAATCAGAGGAATCAGTGGAAATATTATGAAACACTGGGAAATGAGAGATAACTCTGTTATGTGTCAACTTAGTTAGAAACAAGGTGGCATCATGGGACGCTTCCTTGCCAAAGAAGTTTTCCATTCGACGGAAGGGAAAATGTAGTACGTGGGGAAAATACTGGTTAAATTATTATCCTTCGTTTGATGCTGCAGGTAAATCATGACAGATAATGGGATATTGGCCAAGATTTAACAACATGATTACTTTCAAATTCAGCGCACTGACTCACTGCGCTGCTTGCGTAACTTGGAGCTTCAAGGTTCCATGTTGAAAAAGAAACCAAAAGTCCGACCTCATACTCAGATTTTCCCTCTGGAAGGAGCGGGAGGGTTAAATGTTGTAACAGCTGATTTATGTGTTGGACAAAAGCAGCGTTTGGTTTCCAAACCTGTCACAGAACCAGACGACGATTTAAGAGCCTGTCGACCGCGCGGCCAGAGAAATGCTCCGTCACAGATAGAGATAATCAACTTATCACTTAATGTTTTCTTTACTGAAGAGGGACCGCTACACACACACACACACACACACACACACACACACACACACACACACACACACACACACACACACACACACACACACACACACACACACACACACACAGACTATTCCTATTAACCTATCATCTGGCAAACTGGGACAGGAAGTGAAGAGTGGGGGTGTTTAGCCTGCAGTCGGACAAAGAATGAATTTGATTAATGTCTTTTTTCCCCCTTTTCTTTCTTTTTTTTGGCGATGAAATGTTTAACTAAATAAATCCAGAAAGAACATTTAATATCACATCTTCACATGTCAGCTCAGAGGCCCTGGTCACCACACAAAACTCCCCCTTATAAACTGGATTAAAAAACAATTTCCTGAGTCATTAATTCAGTTCCTTCTCTAATTCTGATACTTGCTTATCTTGATTACATCCAGACATCTGCTGATGGACCCCTGCAGGAGAATATCTGGAGTTTAAATACTGGATTTTCACCGAAATCATCATCTATTATACACTTATTCTTCCAATTCTGATCTTTCCAGGATAATACATATGAACATATGTTATTATTTGAAGCCCCTTCACAATGTAACACAATCTAAATCCACTTAAACACCAGATTATCCTCGTCTGTGTCGGGATCACGTTGTGCTTTGAACAGAGAATCAGGGAAATCATCGCACCAACTTTATTTAGAAACCGTACAGCTGCTTTGTGCCTCCGCTCACTATAAACCGGAACAGGGGGGGTTCATGGGAATCATAACAGATGACATGACATGGGCGAAATATCCCAGAAGACTTTGCTTTGGTTCTCATGGCCAAGCAAGGCCTCCATAGGTCAGACCCCACTTCCTCTGTTCAGTACAACACCAGAGCTTCACAAGCGATCCCAGCATCCCACAGTGTAAATAAAAAGGCCTCATTAGAGGTTCAAATCGCAGAATGTTTTCTTCCTGTGTCATGAATTGCTATTTTAACACTTAATCAGTAGAGGCTTCATTATTCTGAATGTCTCTACATGAGGAGAAACTTTTCAATCCACATGAAACTTTTGCTTGTATGGGTTATGTAACTGTTACAAGACCAGAGCACCATTATACTAGTTTCTGCCTGGATTTAGTTTTCCTCTCTTCAGGAAATCAATAATTATATGTATAATAATGATATCAGCTTTGGTACCCTATCGATTCACCATTTGTACGATAGTAGAAGTGTTTCCATAAACTTTTATCCATAACGAAAGCTATTTTTCATGTTTCGTACTATTAAAAAGAGACTTTGCTGCTGTGCAGCACATTTTTTAATCTTAAACAAACAACCACCTTCTGTGGAATGCACCTCGGCTCTTTGGCATCTATTCTTACTCTGTATTTGCTGTAACTCAGGACCTGTCTGAACCTGCGTCGCTTCATGACCCACTTTACCCTTCACAGCAGAACAACCAGTCTGCACGTTCACAGAGAGAAGCCGTTCCTGCTGCTCGCTGACAACGTGACGTTCCTTGGAAAAACAGAGCAGTAAAGGGAATGGAAAACGCATTAGCTGCTCTGCAGACAATTAATGTTTTTTTCTTCCTTTTTTTTTCGCAGAGCCTTGTTTTTCAGCCCTCTCATAAAGCAGCAATTTCCCCCCTTGTCTAAAAAAAGACAGAGGTCCACTTGGCGAGCGCGATTGTCTGAGACAATGCATCACTTTCATTTTTGAATCAAGATGCAGCTCTCTGTCACAAGGAGAAATCTCAGCCAAGCCTGTGGAAGACGCCAAAGGCACATATGGCAACGAACTGTCCACATTCCCTCGTGCTCTTGCTTGTTTGAGGATGCGATGTGTGAGAGTGTCTTTGGCCCTTCACAGTCCTTTCACCACCACATGCTCCAGTGTGTGTTTAGAGCCACACAGACAAGGCATCGACTCCAGCAGCCTGATTGGGTCAAACACACACTTTCACTGCCAAACACAAATATTCACACTCCCCATACACACAAACATCGTCACATAGTTTACTCCGACACAATAGACACAGAAGGCCGCAGCCAATAAACAGAATCTCATCTGAGGAACTCGCCCGGAGCCAGAGAGCAGAAAACAGTTGCTGCATTTTTAGTGAAAAGATAACAGTGGTTTCTTTTAAAAATCATTGCTTTACACGATTTCTAGTAGATCTAATCTCGTCTTTTTGGCAGAAACATCAATTCAACCGTGACGTATGGATATGCGCAACAAATTGACTGAACATACGCTCAGTGTCCTGTGATTTGAGGGCATAATGAGGCCTTTTTACCCAGAGTGCCCTGCCTGTGACCTCCTAGCTCCATCTTTCTGGGTTGTAAATAGTTCATGTGACTTTCAAAGATTCAATGTAACCTCTCTCTTGCCCAAATCTCAGAGACACAACAAGAGTCGTAGACTTGAGCCGTGAGGGACAGTGTGGGCCTGCCCGAGCTCGTGGTCTATTGAACTGGAGGTGCAGAGATAAGAGGAGGTACAGAGATGTAGGCCACATCAATACTACGTTTGGAAATGCTATTTTCAAACTAAAAGGATTTCTGTCCACATGAGCATTTTTAATTCCCATCCAACACGCCTGAAAACACATATCAGGAGACCACTCACGTACACTGGGCATGTGCGTGCCGGTTTAAATGGGAAGCATTTAGTTGAATTGGTCCAGATTGTCCGAATAGTAGCTCATCTCCTACACGTGTAAACAGTTGTGTCGTTGAAAAAATGCACAACAGCTGTTAACAAAGACAATAGGGTCATGAAAGCTTGTAACTGATTATTCATGTTGTGGTCTACACTGGTAGCCGAGGCTGATGCTAGTTGTTTTCTTCTTGAAGGGGGTCATGTGATTGAAGCCCGACGAATCAGCAAAGCGGTTGTGAGTGTCAACGTTATTGTTTCCAAACATCTCTGTTTCTGCTGTAGACTAAAAACCAGCCCTGGAGTTTTGGGGCCAGCATCGCTTCCAAACTTCCCAGTTTTAGCCATAGGCCGTATATAAAAATATTTAAGCGGCTCTAAAACTCTGGATTAGTGGACACCAGGCGTAAACGTTGTAGAGTTTATGTATTTTCATAAATGTAGGGATGTGGATGTAGCCGTGTCTGCGAGGAGGGGGAGGGAAGAGAGGTGATAAATGCTAAAGAGGAATAAAACACCAGATGCGAGAAGAGATGAGATTGTGATACAAGCGCTAAAGAGCAATGTGAGAGAGAGCACGGCGTCTGGTTGGGAAATCAGTAATCAGACCGTAGGCCTGCAAGCTGCCCAATCACACAATCGGTCATTATGATGAGCAGGAAACCGAGGTCAGAGGAGCGACCTTGATAAGTCGGCTTCCTGCCGTGCTCCTCAGCATGGTCCCATCCACAGCTCCACACAGAAACCCCTCAGTAGATGTTCGCACAATAGAGTCATTTTCCCGTCTTCGAAGGCCGCACCGAGGAGACAGACAGAAAGCAGACATTGTGTGGTCTCAAAGATCTCTCAGTCCCTCACTTCCTCTAAGTACTTCTTTGTCTGACATTTTCACTTCCTGCTGACCACCCCCCCACTTCCCCAAACTCATCATTTTCTGTTGTCTGATGTCCTCTGAATTCACTGCAATATAGATGATGCATTTTATACAGAGCCTCCCGCAGAATAGACCCCTGCAGGTATTTGTTATTTAAGATGAGCTATTTGTTCTCTCAAAATTCGCTTTTACAGCGCCGTCGGACCGGCCTGTCACGGCTGACGTGCTCTCACGCTGAGTCTGGCTACGGATAATTTGTTATGAAGGCTGATCTTGTTTAGTGACCTCTTGTACTGATGTATGCCAGAACAGGCTGAGTGTAAATAGAAATGTTGAGAAGATGAGAGAAACGTCTGTGGAGGCCACGCAGTCACACACAAATGATGCATCAAGTATGATGCCCGGCGGTTTGTTTGTTTATGTTTTCAGAGATTTATTTCTAATATAGTGGAGTAGAGAGAAGCTGCAGTGTGACTCCAAACATTAACCCCACCGTTCACCCCGTTTTCAAGATTCTGGACACCTTGGACCAGTTTAACCAACATGGTTTGAATGTAGAAATCTCCATTAAAAACAGATGTGCATGCAGCCAATTACTGAGCTGCACTAATTTATTTGAAGCGGTGTCATTGCTGTGTGGTTATACCTTTAATGAAAGTCTGCAGGGATACAATGTTTGAAAAAGGCCTTAAATGATCAAACAGCAGTGTTATATAAACCAAGCTGGGATCAGTGTTAGAGAATCCGCTGGATTGAATGTATGAGGGCATTATGTGGGTGAGGAGAGGGTCAGAGGGTGAGGTTTCATGTGACCCCCTCCCCCCCCCTGACTAAATTCACAGACATTATAATGACTTGGAAGGTAAATAGGTGGGAATGTAGTAAACGGTGAACATGTGATGTAATTCTCTGCACATTTCTCAAATTCCCTCATCCCTTTGTCCTACAAATTCAACTTTTCCCATTTTATTATTTTTTTCCTTTTAGTACTTAAAGGGCGAGTTTGACATTTTGGGGGATTCACATTCTTGCCGGTGGCTAGATTAGAAGATTTCACAGTGTTTCTTCTAGAATTTGCTTTAGCAGTGGGGGCAGGGGCAATAATCAAGGGTGTCAGATTGCAAATCTAGATTGTTCCGGTTTACTTTAACCCCGATGTCCTGGCTGTGCGCGTCTCGTCCTGCCTTGTCCCTTGTCCAAACAGGTCCTCATAACTTCTGATCAATGTTGGTGCTTATTATTTATTGTTAATGTGCAATGTGAGTGCAGGCCAGCGGGGGAGAGGGGAGGGAGGACACTCCAGCAGGATACTGCGGCTCGGTACAAGGATACAGGGCCTAATGTGCTTCTGCCCTCATCCTGCAGAAGAGGCAGCAATCAGCGGGCTGCAGCTGCAAAATGTACACATCACAGAAACCTCACATCTATATGATAATCATGAAAATACATACTTTCATCTTTTTGTGCAGCTGTTTCTCCCTGTAGGAGCGAACAACGCATTTTGCATTTCGCTTCATTAGATTTGGTCCAATAAAGCGTTATGCAAAACATATTGTTCGCTCCTTAAATGTTAATTGAGTAGATGTGCAAATCCTGGCATCCTGTGCGCTGGATTTCTTTCGATTTTTTATTTTCTTATTGTGATTGATCCTGCACCAGCAGAGGAAGCACTGCTGTGCACGAGGATCTTCAACTTTTTGGATAACTCCTCATCTAACTCTTGCCTGTTGGCTGTTGGCTTCCTACACAGCTAACATGGAAATGTACAATCTATTATTGATATTGTCATTTTGTACAACAAACCCTGTTTTTAACATATCTGCCTTTGCAGCAGTATTTTGGCGGAGGTAAAAGCTCCTGGTTGGCAGAGCAGCACGTCCTCCTCATGGCCCCTGTGTCAACACACGGCCCAGTGGAGGTGCGCTATTCCAGGCACCAGATGGCCGTCTGCCGCACCTGGACCACTGTTGATCTTAAACAAAGCTGTCAGTCCTCGCGCAGACTGCACGGCCCGGTGACCGCCTCAGTGCGAGTCAAATATTAAACTTAATAGTTGTCAACCCCCGTAAACCCCTCTCATGTCTCACTCCCACTCAGCCGACACACCGTACACACTGCACACATTGTCCCGCTCTGTAGATTTAGGTCCCTTTCACTTTATTCAGTGCTGGTGCCTCTGAATTCAACTGCTGGTAACTGCTGAAAACTCTGGAAGAAGCTGCTACATGGAACTTGAGTTGAATTGATGCTTAATATAATATTTAAAGTTATGATTAGGATTAGTGTTGTTATCATCCTATGGGATCTGGAGTAACCCGACCTGCTGAGGTGTCAGTGATGATCATATTTAAGAGTATATTTTTTTTATTTGATGATTATTAGTTTGAGGATAGCGGTATAAAACAGCAGCTGAATTCCTGCTTTTTGTATTTACGGCTTTTTTATTTATATATTTGAAGTTATTATTGTCATTACATGTCTGTCGATTCAGTTATCCATTAATTATTCAGTTATTTTGACAATTATTGCTCTGCATGTGAGCAATATTTACCTTTATACCGTTTAAAAAGAAACCCCTTGGGTGTGCGAAACCAACAGAATAACTGAATTGTTGTTAGAAATTAGACATGGAAAGTTGTTGATGATTTGGGTCAATGTGAAACTACAAAAGCGACCGTTGGTCAAGAACAACCAGTTTTCCAGATTCATAACCAGAATTTCAAGCTGTATCGGCACCTGACTGTGTTTCTAATAAGTTTTCTGAGTCACAATGCTAAACAACATAAGACAGGTTGGATGAAATGTCACAGAAACATTGGTTTATTTGTGCAGATTGGTCATGTTGTGTAATCAGAATTAATTTCATTTTACAGATCACATTTATTCTCCAAATGCACTGCACTTCCTGGGAGGATTCACTTACATGAAACCAGTTACTGTAATCAGAGTCACACTTTTGCGGAAGAGAGCAGAGAAGGACACAAAGACAGACGGACAGACGGACAGTGGTGTGCAATCATGTGGTGAGAATTGTGGTTGGACTCACTCATTGGTTTCATCTGACACCAATCTTTAAGAACTGATCAGCACTAATCACTTCTGAGGCTAATTTAATGGAGGAGTAAACTCTGAGCCCATCACACGATCAAAGGTTCACATACATTCAAAAGCAGACACACATTGTTTTACACAAAAAGAAAGTAATTCGTTAGACCAAGTTAAAAATATCACTTTAATTCGTAACACACAAACAAAAGTTTGTTTAACTAAAGTTGGTAACACAATTTCCTTTTCAGTGTAAAGCTTGGGAACTCGTGTCTTCTATTATATTGATATTTGGGAAACAAATTACAATATCATGTTTCTTTAATACAGATATTCCAGAAATGTCCAGGGACAGATTTCCCCGTAGAGCAGTGCCACTGGAGCACTACATTACTCAGCTGTAGACGGTGTAATTGTAATATCCAGACTTTCTGACAGACTTCCTGCAGGTGTCGGCTGTAAAATCAGAAACAGTCTGGGCGCTCTTTGTCCCGGAGGCCTCTTAACCAAACTGCCACAGCAAATCAGTCTGGAAATAACCTGCTGCCCCTCCTCTCGCCACGCCCTCTGTCCCTTCACCAGGACGTGAATGGCAGGAGCACAGAAGATTTGATTTGGATAATGAGTCAGGAAACGGGATGGATCACTTTTCCACCAAAGGCAGAGCGCAGTGAAAACTCCAATCGGGCTTCAGACCGGCTGAACCAGCTCCATAACGTGGGGAAACGGAAAGCAGGATGTAGCGTGGGAAAAATATTACTGGTATCGCTGTCCCTTCACTGAAGACGTGTGTGTGTTTAAAGTTCAATGTTCGATCTTCCTGTGAGACCAGATGGATGGTTTCCATGATGAAACTAATTCCTCTAGTGATTGAAATGTCAGTTGGTCCAGCACTTTATTCTAGAGTTAAATATCTCAACATCTATTATGTTCAGACATTCAGATGAGGTCGTATTTATATGTACATATTTGTTCATACTCATTCAGTTGGTTCTTATATCACATAAGCGCGCTAAGCCCATAAATATATATATATATATTATGTGTGCGTCAAACACCTTTGTCACACCACGCCCCAATGCATACTGTGCTTTATCACCATTTTTCTCTAATATACAAAGTGAATGATTGAGACCATGAACTCAGAGGGAAATTATTTACTGATTTTATGAATTAAAATAAGAAGTAGGATCATTATCCATTAGACTACTATAGAAACATATTTATTTTTGCTCCTGCTATCGCCCCACAGAACACAGGTATCAGGGTCTCCTGCATTGGCCTCACTCTCTTCGTGGATTTTCATTTACAGTTTATGGAATAGATGCAGGCCGCCTGTCTTCTTGTTCTTCTTTGTCATATTCTTCTTCTTTTCATTTCCAGCAGACTACACACAGCAAGTGTTTTGCTGCCTCCCACTTTTTAAAAACTAATTATGCATTCGATCGGAACCGATGTTGAAAATGATCTGTGTTTATTTGCCTGGAAAGTGAGGTCCGATCACTAGTGGTCCCTAGAGACGTATGTCGAGACGCATTCTAATGGCAGGTTGAGATGTGATCAACTAACCCCAAGATATTTAAGGACTTGATCAGGTCAAAATTTGAATCTGTCCAAAATGAATGACCCATTCACCTCAGATGTACTTTGTGTTTAGTGCTACTTAGCAAATGTTAACATCCTAACGCACTAAAGAATGATAATGAACTCCGCAGATCCTCTGTGTTTTGTCTGGAGGAGGTGCAACTGCCTTGTGCATGTGTGAAAGGCAAACTCTGGGTAAACTCCAGACCTGATTCTCCGGACTTTACCTGCAGCTCATGTCTGTTGTAGGGAGTGCCATCGCAATTTCGTGGTGTTGTTGTCTGCAATACAGAAGAATCTTGAATGGTAACTATCAGCATGACAGCATTGTCACAGGGAGCGTGTTGATGTTTGCATGTAGTGCAATAAAGCACCACTGAGGGAAACAGCAGGACAAACAGAGCTGCTGTTTGGCTGTAGACTCTTGGGACTTGTGCAAACTGCCTGGCCAAATATATATTTGCTGGTACATCCAGATTGTAGATAGATTTAGGAAAGTCTGGACAGGAAAAACACAGTAAAATGCGATGTTTGCAAATCCAAACCACAGGAGGTGGATTGAAATGCTATAATAATAATCAGATCTCGAGAGATGCGTCTCAATCTGAACTGAGCTGGGGCTGCTTATTTCAGATTTGTCTTTTGAGTCACAGATACAAAATTTGAGACAGTGAGTTGAGCATATGACACACACACACACACACACACACACACACACACACACACACACACACACACACACACACACACACACACACACACACACACACACACACACACACACACACACACAGTAGTAAAGCCTGTGATGTCTGTGACTTTATGACTGCGGCAGCGCCTGCGTTGCTGCAGGGCCAAACATTAACAGCAGCTTTTTCATCTGACGACACAGACTGACCGCTGTGTCGCTAATTACTCTGCTGTTGAGCTCCATCACCTCATGGCCCCTTGTGACTTGTCACCACCCACCCAGCATGTAGCCGTCAGTCCCCCCCCCCTAGACACAGACACGGTGCCTGAGCGAAAAACACAAAAGAGACAAAAGTGAAAGTCATCGTCTTCACTGGAGAATGAAAAACCTGACTTTTTTCTTTTCATCTACAAAGACACTACATATTATATATATGACAGTTGGGGTCTCCCATTGGGGTCCACTCAGCACTATATCAGCTCAAATAACAGCCCTCATTCCCCCTCTGCATCATCTTATCAGCACTATTAATCACATAAACACTGTGTGATCTAATCAGGAGTGGATTTATGTTCCATTTCTGCTATCTGCGCCGCCTTTTCACCTTGTGTATTTGAATACATCAGCCAAACTAGAGCAAATAAACCCCAGATAATACTTGTGTTTACACAGAGAAGTCAGTGCTCTTGGCTGGCTTTCAGCGATGTGTCACTCTGCAAGGCTGAGTATGAATGTCACTAAAAATCTGGGGCAGTTAACTTCCACATTCCTGCCGTGTGGTAAACCCACAAGCATTTGATAGTTCTCAGCTGAGAATTAGGTCAGGAATGTGTTAACTCACCGTTCCAGATGAGATTGAGGTGATTAAACTGCAAAAAGCAAATACTGTTTAAATGGTGCAATCAATCTCATGTCTGGTCACTAAATATGATGTTAATCACTGCTGAATAGCGATCCATCATTTAATGGCAAGATAACTAAGAAAAGATTATTTTCCAGAATGATGAACTGTTCTTTTAAGGTCATTGTTTCTGACTATAGGATCAGTTGTTTGGTTTTAAGCTCATGAATGCTTAGTCAGTCACACCCTCCATTAGAACATCACGAGGTGTTAATTGTGATCATTCCTATTAAGAGGTTCTCAATCTGGAATTTGCATCAATCTGCTAATTCCAGAAATCTCTGTAAATCTGTATGTGGCTCAGATTACTGGAGAACCCTTCATGCAATGTGTGTAGTTGGAGGGCCCAAGGAAGTGCAGTGAAGAATTTGGTGTGATTTGCAATATGTTCAACATTAAGCAAACAGCTCATTCCAAACACGCAGGTTTAGAACAGGCACTGCACTATTGTCCAGAAGTTGTCCAACCTGCATGGTTTCCTGGGAGTTTGCTCTGTGATGTGCTGCACGTCACATCAGCAGTTGTTTGGTTTTAATCGTATGCTTAGTCAGTCACACTTTGCTTGAGACCATCACCGAGGTGTTAATTGAGATTATTGCCTATAATGAGGGATTTCACCTGGGAGTGGTCGCCATCTTAAGTCAGCATGTTCTCCTGTCTGAAACGTTCCTCCCAAAGAGTGTAATATCTTATTAAACCAGGTAAAAGTCTAAAAAAATATACAACACAAACAAACAGCACATGTGTAACAGAGTTAGAAATGTACTTTATTTATTTTTATTTAGAATTTGTATTTGTGAATTTTATTAGTTATTTTACTTTATTAACGCTACCTGCGGAAGTGACCTTGCTGTGCGTCACCTTTTGTGTTCCTCCGAAAGCTTATACTTCCTGTCAACCCCTCCCCCCCTCAGTGTTGTTTTACATTGCTGAGGTGAATAAAAAGCTGGAAACCAACCCCCTGAGTCATTCATCCTTGTGGCCAATCCATATCCGTTACACATGTACAATCCTCAGAGTGGATTCTTGATAAAAATTCCTTTCTGTTAAAGGGGAGTTTTTTCTCTTCACAGTCGCCAAGTGTTTGCTCGTTGTGGGAACTGATGGTTTCTCTATAAAATTGTAAGGTGTCAATATTACCCTGCAAAATGCCTTGAGATAAAGTATGTTGTGATTTCCAGCTATACAAATACAATTGGATTGAATTGTTCGGAATAAGTTCTGATCACTAACGTTGCAGAATGTGGGACCAGAGCGCTCTTACTTCCATGAACACTGAGTCAGACATGATGCAGCTTGTTTACTGCCCTCCTCCACATCCTGTTTAGTCTAATGAGAAACCACACCATCATCACAAGGACAAATGTGCATCTTCTGCGACGGGAGCAGCCGGAGCTGCTGCCTTTGATTAGATGCTAATGTCGTTATCACACAGGCATGTGGCATGAATGCTCCTCTATCAGAGATGAAGACTGTGCTCCTTTGTGTGCGGCTGCTTTCCTCCCCATGCACTCTGCTAATGGTCTTGATGATATTAGCCCCCCCCCCCCGCCTGACTCTTCAACCAGCGGGGTGGTGATCCTCTGTCCTCCTGACTCCAGAGTGACAGAATGCTTTCTCGTCACATCATCAGACCACACCTCACTCGACTCTCTTTTTTCCCACTCTCTCATTCTATATCTATCTCTTTCATCGTTTTTCTCTCTGTGCGTTTCCTCTGACTCTCTCACCCACAACAAACACACAGCTGCCCCACACGACGTCACATAACCACCAGAGTGGCTCTAAAATGAGCTGTGCATGGAGGAGACTGACAGCTAAATTATGTGTAACATGTATGTTCCACGCTATCTTTGTCTTCAGATGGCCTGGTGGGGTGGGAACATTGCTTCATGAGGCTGGAGGTCTATTTTCGTCTCAGAAAATATGCTCCAGTTAAATCTTGTTGACAGAGGCTCTCTTGAGGTTTGAGAAGCTTTTTTCTTGTGGCTTGAGTTGTTTGTGTAACGTGTCATGTGTGGTATGTCAGGACATAATGTCGCAACCTCATCAACGCATTCTGCATATAGACATGTGCAGATCAAACATGGGAAAAAGAGCAGACGACAAACAAATCTGTTCCCTCCTATTTTTTGCAGTGTCTCACTTCAGTGCTTTTACAACATGAGAAAAACTGATAACTATTGAGGTAGTAAAGTAAATTAGTATCTTCAAAATAATAATAACAATTTAAATCAATTTAAAACTTCTTTTTACCTTTGCCAAGGAGGTTATGTTTTTGGCCCTGTCCGTTTGTTGGTTTATTTGTTTATTTGTCAGCAGGATGATGCAAAAAATTCCCAATGGATTTCTCTGAAACTTGGTGGAAGGATGGTAAACGGGCCAAGGAAGAACCTATTGAATTTTGACATGGAATTAGACAGAGGCGCAGATACAGGAACTTTCTTTAACATAGCATTTTTGGTGTGCGCTCCAAGTTTATAGTGGAAATACCTTGAGTTACAGGAACCTATGGGCCATGTCAATGTGGAGCATATATATATAAAAAAAAAAAAAACTGTAGAGTACGTCCTTTGGAAATCTTTCATAAAAGCATTGAATATGGAATAGAACAGTAATAACACAACAAATCATAAGTCATTCATTTATACATACAGTTTGTCAAACAGGGTCAAACATTATGCAAATTATGCAACAAATTAGACCTATGATTTGAACAATATACAACGCACGTAGTTCTATTGCTGCCACATCAGGAACCCTAACCCAGTTTTATTCAACCTTGCTACGTTACAGACATTATTCTGTAGTTGTTAATTGCTGCCACTGCTCTCTAAGTATTTGTTCATAAGGTTGTAATTATCAACCTGTAGGTCATTCTATTGTCTATCTAAAAGTCTGGCCATGTTGAAAGAAGTCATAATGTTAAAAGTTCATTGAGAGATGAAGGGGGTCTCACTCTGGTGGGATTTACAGCTCATCACCAGTTAGTTCATAATATACAGTAAGTGCACAATTCTCCCAGTGAAGGATGGTGGTCGTTCAAATTAAAACCATTGCAGGAATGTCTCGTACCTGCACACATCCTTTCATTTGCTGCAGTGCTTTATGTCGGCCTGTGACTCCTGGACCTCGTTCGTGGGTCCATCAGTCTTTCATGCACATTGTGTGTAGCAGTGACAGCCTTCACCGAGGACTCTGCTAGGTGCAACATCTGGTTTGGGGTGATGCTCTTTGGTCTTTAATGGCCTCTGCGAGAGGCCACATCAATGGCAGGGATGATAAATCTGAACAATGAGAGAGCCAGTAAAGCAGTCAGCAGGCGTTCGTCGGAGCAGGCTACAGGAAGTGTGGCTCCTCTTGACCCATGAACCCTGAGGTGATGTGTGCCCTTCAGTCTGCTCTCTGCGCTGGGGTTTCTGACACACTGGCATATGCCCTGTTGTTGTGATCTCATGAGTTACAATGGGGATTACACGGTCAGAGTAGGAATTGTCGGCCATTTCTTGATTGGTTTGATGCAACAAATTCGCCAAAGCAAATGATTTGCTTACGTCTACACAAGATAAAAAAAATATTGTTAAACTGATGTTTAATCAGCTGTTATATGCTTAATATTTACTCTCCAGTCAACTTGTTCCTTCCCTCAATGGAATGTTGCTCACTCTTACAAAAACATGGATTAGAATAAGTTTTATTTTCTACTTGGGAGGAAAATTGTCTCTACCATTTTATACATCATTCATAAAAAGTAGAAATGAACACCATTAAAAAAAACGGCATAAACAGCACAACAATATTTGACATTTGGAAAATACACTTCTTGCGTTGAGGTTAATGGGCAAAGAGAGAGATCAATACTACTCTCATGTGATATGAGAATGTTTTGACACTCTTATCTATTTCGTTTGAGAAATGTAACTGCCCATTCAGCAGCTGAATTAAAAATTTGTATACAGAGAAAAATAATAAAAACACTAATCTTGACTTTGCTTGCCAGTGCTTGCCTGGTGCCTGTCAGTAAACAACACCGACTTGTTAACACTGTAGGGACAATAATTGGCAGTTTTACAGCAGTCTGGCTCTACACAGGCCGACTGTTCCACACATAAAACTTCTCTCAATTAGTGCTGAGCAGATGTCACAGTCGTCAGGAGAAGATCAATAAGGGTCAGTTGTGACAGACTGGTCCTCAGTGTGCTCGGCCATCTTTACAACACGGGCTTCTGCGGGCTGCTGGGACTTTAGCTGCTGCTAATGTGAGAAGAAAGGTTGGTAATGTTAATGCTGCAGGAACAGAGGGACCCTCACAAAGACAAAAGGGCCCCACTCGAGTTAAAAGGGGGCCTGCAGCACAGTGACCTCCTGGACCCCGAGAGTTGCCCTCTCACAGGGGTCCGCTGCCCGCTGCTCTGGAGGAACTGATACGCTGCAGCCGAACAAAGTTACGATCCAGGTCTATATAAGGAGAGGGCTGAAGAAGCTGAAGAACAGGGAAGTGGACTTCTGCTAGTGCTCCCTATGTGGCAGACGTTTACAACTACTTGTCTAAACAATAGCAAGTGAGGTGGACAGAGAGAGGAAAAGGTTTTACTCCACGTGTCCAACACCATATTTGGAAGAAAGTGACAGCTGTGGCTTATCAGGCTGTTTATGAACGACTGTACCTGAGCACCACCAGCAGTGTCTTGAAAAATGAGATACTCCCTATATAATTTCAGCCATGATGGCTTCAAGTGAAAATCTCAACACAGTCTGCTATAGCTGTTTGTTCTGGTTGTGAAATGAGAATAAATCTGGTGCTCCTACACAGTCCTCGCTATTTAACATGGAATCAAACAAACACCATTTCAGCCAATCAGACGGGGCTGAGCGAATTAATGCTCTGCACACAGTTCTACTAGGAAATACGATTTTTTTAATCGGAAAAAGAAACAACAGAAAATCAAATTGTAGCTGTTGGTGTTGGTATTGAAACGGTGACCGCATTTAAATCAATGTATGTTAAAGGCTTAGAGGTTAAAAATACTTACATTATGGAACTGTGTACGTTATTTGATTGATGCATTAGTCAAAATGCTATCTGCCAGGTAATGTCATCTTCCTTATTACAATACTATTACTGTAATACTATTTTATACTCTGTTTTAGATGCTGTGTTTATGTGCTTGTCGTTTGATTGGTGACATTTTGGATTACAGAGTATTCACTTCCACACCATATCAAATTCTCTGGATTCTCTGATGTAGCATTAAAGGGAGGGATGTGTTCGCTTTGCTGTTGAGTCCAACTATCAACCGCCTGAATCAGCATTTAACTTTAAACCTTGCCCTCGGCTGTAGGAGGAAATACCTCTCATACCCAGTTGTTACTGAGCGCTTACATCAGTGGCCTCTGGAACCACTTGTGTGCTTCTACTGACCCAAAATTAAACCTGGCCTCAGCTTAATCCTCTGTGTGCCCACGGTTATTCTCCGAGACGAATGGGCTGCCCCTCCAAGGAAGTAACACATCCCACATATTTGTTTTTACTGCTCGCCTCCTTTTGAAACCTAGTTTGGTGCAAGCATCAGGGAAATGAGAGGGCTCGGTCTTTCCAGCTATGATGATTGTCGTTTTGTTAAAGAATCCGATTTTAATTAGTCTTAATGTGAAGAATACTAAAATCCAATTTAGTTAAGTGAATCACAGCTGGACCACACCAGTGTCCAGCTCCCTGTACCCCCCCACCACCACCACCCATATCTGATTTCAGGTTATTCATGTGGTCCCACACCTGATGGTGTGTGGCTTTGGTGTTGGTATGCAATCCCCTTCACACAGCGAGCCCCGTCCAATCAGGATAATTGGCACCAGACTGCATATTACAAAGGAAGGATTGAGCTCGTACATGTGTTTATTAGTGAGTGGTCCAGTGCTGCCATCAACTGAATCAAAACATAGATCAGTGTGTTTTATGCTTTGGTGGGTTTCTATCTTTTGTTGTCTTTTTACAAAGCACGTTAGCAGTGTGCTAGCTATTAGAAATATGCTGTGGCCAAACCAAAGAGATAAAGTTGGACGTCGTGACTGCTGCAAAAGTGAAGCCAAAGTGTCTTGATTGCCCCCTGGTGGTGGGCTGCAGTACAGGTCATAAATCCTGCCTCATCTGTGGTAGTGGATGGGACATGGACCAAACTGAATAGTCAAAGTGCACGTCTCATCATTTTTTTCTCCAAGATGATTCCTGTCACTTTTGGTAGTTCTTATCAGACCGATGTTTGTTCACGTGCTTATTTTTCTTGTAACTTTGGTTTAAATTACTTATGTGATGCTATAAAAATGAGATGAGATGTTACGTTTTAATCTGAGACTGACTCCTGATTGGTTGAGCGCGACGGTGGGATCTCGCTTCTGTTGTGCTTCGATAGGATGTAATTGCACCTTAAAAATTGTCCCTACATTGTGTTATCTACAGACTTACCATTTGTCATTCCCCAAATTTTTTTTGTGCGGATTGAACAAACAAAATATAGCCTAAACAGTACATTTGCTTTTTTTTACCTTTGGAAATATCCAGGCTACCTGTTTCCCCCTACTTCCAGTCTTTATACTATGCCAGCTTCATATTTAGACAACTTGAGTCAATCATCTCATTTAACTCTCTGTGAAAACAAGTGCACTCCCCAAAATGACTAATTTGTCTATAAACATGTCCCTTCTGCTAACATACTAAATCAGTACAGATTTTTGAATCCTTTACGTGCAGATCTATAACCCGGCTGGTGAACAGTTCATTAGCTGTTATTAGGAGTGCTGCTCGAGGAAGCTGCCCCTCCCCTGGCACACAGGTGTGAAAAGGCTGTGAATGCAGTGGGGTGGGGGAACCAGGCAACTCTCCCTGGATCCAGGCCCACAAAATCACAACCATACGCACTTTCAGGTTTGCACAGGGACGAGGAGCCTCGACGAGATGAGGGAGATACCAAGATGGGAATGCAAGATAGAAAATATGCAGAATTAAAACAGGAAGTGCAGTGGGAGACATCTGCTTCTGCAGCTCAGTGGATTTTGACTTAAAAACACTTGAACAGAACCCTGAACAGAAGTTTTTTGCTTACATATACATTGCTATTTTAAACAGATGTATGTTATTTACAGAGGCCTTCTTATCTCACACAAATGCATCACTGTTTGCTGTGCTGTTCCAGATAAAGGACAATGAAATGTTGGTTCTTCATTGTGTATCCTGACCAAACAAATTCAGCAGGAAAAGTATGGCAGAAATTACTTTGAATGCAGCAGTTAGAGAGGTAATAACTCTCATCTCGCTGGGACCGCAGAGACGCATGTGCAGTGTGGGAGAAAAAAGCAGAGGGATTCAATCTGCTCAGCTGCTCTCTTCTTTGGCAGCATTTTCATCTCCTGACCACGTCAAGCAAAACATCCCAATTTAAACCCAGAGCAAAGCATCCGGCTGACCACAGCGGAGATTTTTTACGTTCAAATATAGACAAGAGAGCCGAGACTCAAAATGACACAGGGAGCACATTCTTTCCTCAGCAGGAGTTTGCAGCACACGCCCTGAAGTCTCGTCTGAAAAATCAACATGTTGTTGTGCAGTGTGGTGCTTCTGTGAATAAAATATATGGAGGGAAACCTCTCCTCCATTAGCCCTGGTTTAGAGCTCCCTGCTGCAGCCTGCATGCTCAGGCCTTTGTGAACACAGTCATCCTCTCCCACAAGAAGAGCTGGAGACTTTCCAATCCAGCAGATGTGTTCTCTCCTCTCTGCTGTTGTTTAATTAGTGTGTCACAGTGCATATATGTGTGTGTGTGTGTGTGTGTGTGTGTGTGTGTGTGTGTGTGTGTGTGTGTGTGTGTGTGTGTGTGTGTGTGTGTGTGTGTGTGTGTGTGTGTGTGTGTGTGTGTGTGTGTGTGTACTGTTGAATAAGTTCATTGATTTGCTACAATTAAAGCACAGATCCACTAACAGCACTGTAGGGGGAAAAAAACACATTATGGAAATTGTTTTGAATTATTTAATTGCTGGCATCGGTGGGTGTACAGTGCACCCACATCTGCCTTGGCTTCCCACAATGCACCTCACTTCCAGGTTGCTAGGATACCCATGGCTCATTTAGAACACCTGGAAGGGCAGCACAAAAGATAAGGAGTCGGCCAAATCAGCACGGAACTGAAAGAACAAACTGAGATGAGGATTAGTGATAGAGAAATACAACACCTCAGTATAAGGTAGGAAATCCTTAAAGATGGACCACAGCACCAGAAACTCCAATTATACTAAAGCAAAATTAGATGTGGATTGTGGAGACAAATACAAATTGAATTTTGTTGTCCATCAAGTATTTCTTTAAAGGGGACATAGCATGCAAATTCCACTTTGTTAGTGCTTCTACAGGTTAATGTGGGTATCTGGCATGTCTACCAACCCAAAAACTCTGGGGAAAAAACACTCGTGCGTTTTGTTATAGTTCCTCTAAGTCAGAAACGTCATGCTTGAGCGACTCGATTGAGCTTCCTGGGTTTTGTGTCGTAACAAGGAACTGGAAGTCTCCCTACATGGTCTTGGCCCACCCCCCACCTCATCTCCCCGTCACGCCGTGTTTACACCGGATGCTGCGAGGCTGCGAGGCAGCGCAGCGCCGTTCCCAAGCGGGCAGCCGCCTGGCTGTTCACACGGGACGAGCATTTCTCCGCTGGTCAGCCCGCGATTCACTCACATGTGGCATTTGTCTGGATCGTTGGGACTGGGAGGCTGCAGCAGCTGCTCGGGCGCGACCGTTCGCTCTCCCGTGCGTGAGCTGGAATTTGTGTCAGCGCCACACAGCCAGCAGTGTGGAAGACTTCCGCAGTGTTCAGCGCTACTGTAACACTGCGGAAGTCTTCCACACTGCTGGCTGTGTGGAAGACTTCCGCAGTGTTCAGCACTACTGTACGCCGGGTTTACACCGGACGCGGAAGCGCCGCTGCGAGGCAGCGCAGCGCCGTTCTCAAGCGCGCAGCCGCCTGGCTGTTCACACGGGACGTGCATTTCTCCGCTGGTCAGCCCCATAGACTGTATATATAAGGTCAGCCCGCGATTCTGCTTTCTCCACTTGTTGTTGTACCCGTTGAATGTCGGGGTTCGGGGGTAAATGATGGTCTTCATAGCCCCCCCCCCCCCCCCCCCACCCCTCTCTTTCTCTCTCTGTGTCTGCTTGTGTGCTTGTAGTGGATGGGCAGAGGGGGACATTTAATTATGTGATTGGGAAAATTAAAACTCCAGGACAACAGAAGGGGAATACAAAGTATGGGATGCATATTTTATAATTTATATCATATAAAATATGTAATTTATATCGTTTAAAATCATGGGGGGAGAGGGGGAGGGGAGAGCTGGCTCATTCGCATTTAAAGGAACAGGCACTCAAAACAGGTCACTCTGTGGAGGGCTGTTTTATACAGGGTAAAAAGGGTGCTGTTTTAAATGATCCTTGTGGTATTTTGACCAAAGTATGTTACAGACATTTCATTAAGACCCCAAGGAACCATCTCAACTTGTGGTAAAATGGGCATGCTATGTCCCCTTTAATTAATATTTTGAAAATGGAGAGGCAACATGGTGGATCTAGGATTTCTCCATATCGGTGGCCAGACATTTACACTGATGAGCCAATTATACATCTAACATCCTTGATTCAATCTCTGATTCAGTGAGGTTCATATTTACATTGCCCCTAGATGATCAGCCCCTGAGAGGCAATATCCAAAATATCAAGTACAAAGTACAACAAGTATTTACTCAGATACTTCACTTAAGTAAAATTAGGAAATTCATCCAAATTTACTATACTATATGTTGAAGTTCTGCATTGAAAATATCACACAAGTAAAAGTACATATTGTTCACAAAAAACAAATTAAAGTATGAGTATCCAATGCAGATACACCCCTTATGAATCATTTTATGATATCAGTATTGTTGCATCAAAAGTTATTATATAACTCAGGGTGTATTTTTGGTCAAAGTTGACTTCACTGTATAATGTTGAGTAATTTAATCATATTTTATGGAATCATACAGACATAAGACACGACTATAAAATGTTCTCAAGAAATTGACTTACATTCATACAACTGTTATATTTAGATAAGGTAATGCGATAATCACATGAAATGGACATACTTTAATTTGATAAACCTTTTATGATTTTAAGTTATGGCAGTCACATGAAATTTAGTTTTTTCATCGAGGCTCTATGATCCTTTAGATGAACATTCTCTAGTAGTTTCCTCCATGAAAACCTTGAGCCACGAGGGAATATTCTTGCAGACTTCCTCTTGTTGGGTCCATTTGACCACTTTAAATGCACATGAGGTATAAACAGTTTTCCCTGGAGAGGTAACAACATGGCCCCTGGGGACGCTGCCTGCAGTGTGGGGGGTCCCACTCCTGGCACACTTCCCTCGACCTCAGGGTTATCACCATGGTAAGCCTGGTAACAGCACCCATGAGGGATGATGATGGCTACTGGGTGATATCTGGACACAGGTAAAGTGTGTGTTCTGGTGTGGTGGTCACTGAGGAGTCATTCGCTGCATCGCTATAGACGTATCATTCACACGTTAGGGTGTTGGTGATCATGTCAATAAATAATGACAATAAAGGATTTTATTCTATTCTATTCTCATGTTATATTCTAAAAACATTTTTCCAGAGCAGTTTTGTATTTATCTCTCATTAGGATTTCAGTGGATTTAATAATGTGAGATATGTTCTTACTGCAGTGAATAATCCTCACAGCTCATACTGTACAAATTGTACAGGAAAAGTGAAAAGAGCGTGTTTGAAAATAATAAGTTCTCCTTTCTGTCAGATCCAAACAACACTTTGTGATCCCCCGAGATTTATTCTAATGTATAAGCATGAGTCTCCACATGCAGCGCGCAGCAGAGAGACTGTGTTTGGGTTGAGTCCAGGGTCAGACGGGTTTCTCCTGACAGTTTTATATACCCAACAGATGACTGGCTGCTCGCACTGCAACACTCAGATGTGAACTTCCTCTGTTTGAGGGTTTTAAAAGCGTGCTGTGATGGTGTGTCGCATTCTGTATTTATGTTTGGACCCTGGCTGGCTCCATCTATACCAGGGGCCTGTGTGGACCCTCACTGTATACCACTGGGGCTGGGGGGGGGTAACTCCTCCACCCAGGCAGGCTCCCTTGTGTTGACATTTGAAAAACCAAACTGCACTCAGCAGTGAAATGTGAGCCCCGCACGAGGAGAGGTGAGGCAGCCGTTTGGTGAGGGGAGCAAAAGAAATACAGAAATACACAGAGAGAGGGAATATGTGGTGGTAAAAAAGGAAAAAAAAACATTGAAGGAAGTACCCCACACCCTGTAAGATGAGGGAGATGAGTTTCAAAGCTGCACCCCCCCCTCAACTCCCTCCTTCTTCTCTTTTTCCTCCTGCGTGCTGGCTGCAGCAGCTGAGAGTGGTTTCAGTCGAGCTTTGGCTCAAATCAACTGTCAGAGAAAATCTGTTTCCAATATGAGGCTGCGTTCACAGGAAACAGCTCTCCACACCACCGAGCTACTGCGCTCCTCTCCCTGCCTCTCTGCCCTGCAGCCTGCTGCACCACTCCAACACCCCCCACCCCACAAACCAGGAGTGAAGTCTTTTTTTTTAATAATACCAATCCCAAACAGATGGGTAATGGAAAGTTATGCTTTGAATTCTGAAAATGTGAAGTCTGTGAAAGACCAGAGTTCCGATTTTTGGCCACATGTGATGATTCATTGAATAATAGAGAAATAGACACATTCATCGCTACACAAGTGCAATAGTGCAGAAAGAAGTTTTAGCTATGTGGAGACAAATAATTGAAAGCTCTCTTTAACATACCGTAGCTTATAGCTGCTTTCAGACATGCAAGGAACTCCAGATTATCTCCTGATATTATCCGGAGCGGCTGTATGTGAGAGTCAGTTGCTACACCATCCCTCGATTGAATGTTCGCCTGAACATCTCCTACAGCGTTCTTCATATGTGAAATGCAAACTCCAGAGAAACTCCAGACTCTATTGTGCGGACAGTCTCTCATGTCTTAAAGCAGCTAATGTAACTCCGGCCACAAGGGGTCTCTCAGTCAAAACAATAACAAAAGACCTAGTTGGACGACGTTGTGAAGGAGCGTGGAATCAGCAAACAGCAATGATGAGTAATGAAATACAAACAGTGGAAGGAAAAACAACATCCCACTGTCTAACTGGCTTACAGTGTGTTTTTCCTTTTTCATACATCGTATGAGACTTGGAAGTTATAGCAGACACGAGCAAAGCTATGGGTAAAGCGGACATGACAATTAAAAGGCTACCAAAATGAAATGTCGAAGAATAGAATAGAATTGTTGATTTATCTGGGTTTGAACATTAAAAGGAATATATGTATTGTTGCATAATGTAAGTATACAATAAACAAAACATGCAACTTAGCTCTAGTAATTTTCAGACATTTTAATGAAGGATTGTTCCATATTGCATCTTTCAAGCAAAATAAATCAGACAGATTCAGAGTAAGATGTGAAAAGAACCAGGCTTCACTCAAATGTGTATTTTTCCTGTTCAGTTCTCACAAAGTAAAAGTAACTGCTGGATCACTTAAAGTTGGAAAAAGTGTCAAGGGAGAACAAAATCAGTCTGTTTCAACACATGATGACAAGGGTCATTATCCAAACATGACATCAATACTCCTCTTTAAACCTCCGTCTGATCCACTGATCCCAAAAAATCCCAGCATCAGAGTACCCTGAATCTTATTTCTGATCTGAAAAGCAGCAGTGTAACACAATATATCCCAGCGGACACGCCATCATCGCACCCACCACATACCACAACTGGCTTCAAGGCTCCGGCCTCGGCCCCAGAGGATGTGACAGGAACCAGAGAGGCTTTTTCCTGCTGTTCGAATCAGTTCACTTGTTCAGGTCCTCGAATCCTCTGGGGCTGGGTTTACATTCAGAAGTCAAGGTTCGATGACTTGCCAGTTTTATGGATAAAATAGGAAGCTACTGCAAGTGATGTGAATGCTGTTTGGACTGAGCTGCTCTTTTTGAGAAGCTTTTGTGTGTTTTTTAACAAGCAGATGTTTTCTTACTCATGCAAGCTTGTATATTGACACTGGCTCCACCACTAACATGTCTAAACACACTAGAAGCTCCGGTCAAGTCTGTCCAATAGGAGAGTCCTGGGGGGGGCTTTGGAAGGTGACAAGCCTTTTTTCACCTTTTTACTGCAAAGACACTCAGAAGGAAAGAATCTTCCCGGTCGCAGAGTCTGTTGAGACAAGTGATCCATGCAAAGAAGGACACAAAAACACAATTTAAACGAATATGAGGCCGGATGGAGCCGGGTCACATCAGCCTTCTGACGGCTGACCTCGGGGTTAATCACTCAGCAAAGTGCCGTAAGTCATAAAGCCGAGTGGGAGAGGAAAAGTGATGTAAAGTAATAAGGAGAGCTTCATTGTTAAGGCAGCAGTGCTGAACGATGGTGTGTGTTTCTCCACCCTGGACTCTTCCTTCCCTGTGGCATTGTTTCATATCTGGAACAGGATGATGCGTCAGTAGATCCAGCTGTTATACAGCATAATGTGACCTATTTCCAGGTGTGGCCCATTGTGATGATGTTGTCACAAACTCATGGGGAATCAGATTAATCAGCTCAAAAATGGCAACTTTCATATGTTAAGTACTAGACTTTGTTCCCTGTCGTGAATATTGAAGCAGGGGCGAGTTAAACAAGAAAGTTTTAGTCTCATTGGTGTCGGTTCATTTTGAACAGGATGTTTTGATTTCTGCAACTCTCCTCTCTCAATCTGACTGTTGGTGGGAGGACATTCACAAAATGTGGAAGTGCATGTTGTAGTTCCAGCGACAGCCAGCATGTGGGATATAGGAAACGTCCCCTGCAGGCAGCAAGGAGGGAATCAAATATTTCATTTTCATACCCGAATGATATTACAATCATTCAGAGTTGGTTGAAAAACGACAATGTTCCCCCTTTAAAGATCCCTTCAGGCATCTATAAAATAGTCTCAAATATTTGAACTGAAAGACACAAGACATCTCATTCCATGTACACCGGAAGCTTCATGTGAATATATACATGTTAAACCCAGTTTCAAGGTGAGAAACAGAGAAACAGATATACTGTATTATTCTACCACAGCTCGTCTCATCTCACATTACAAACTAAAGAACAGGAGCTGACAAATTGTCTTTAACACTGTGTGAGCGCTTAGTGACCCAGGGAGTCTGGGCACAGGATCAGATACAGACAGTGAACATGAACACGTTGTGTTTATTGTAATGGCGCAGGTCTCTACTGTTGTTTCTACATACACAGCACATGCCACTGTTTCACCGGGACACCCTCCGTTAGTTTGGCAAGACAAAAGCTTTCAGATATGATCTGAAATCAGCCGAGTAGCGAGACTCGAACCCTGCAAACCCTCCATAGTCATTAGTCCTCCTCACTTTGTTGACCTCAGTACATCAGAGGTGTGATGATGATACATTTAGATGGGATAGGGAAAATGTGAGGATGAGGATTTAGTATTAATTTAATACATTTCTTGAATATTCAAATTGCTGATGGAAAAAATAAGTCAATAAGTTTCGATTAAGAAACATTTCAAAACTTCTTTTGGCACCAATGACCCCAAACAAGCACTGCAGATTAAACCTGCACAACTTTTGGGATTCATTTTTAACCGATTTTATTCCAACTTCAGCTGAGTCATATTCTCAGACTATATCTTGTGTGACCTGTTCTTTGGAGGTCGTTCCACAGCATCTGGGCTAAAATCTGGGCTCTGATTGGGCCACTTTGAAAAGGAGAGTTTCTTGGTCCTGTTGCATCACCCAACCTTTACTGATCTTCAGTTGGTGGACAGCCACCCTGACATTATCCTTCGTGATACCTTGATAAGCTCTGGAATTAATGTTCCCCCGTGATAATGTCAAGCTATTCAGGCTGGGAGGCATCAAAGCAGCTCCCAAACCATGATGATGATCTCCCCTGTAGTTCACCTCTGGGATGATGTTTCCTTTTCACCCCATACGTAAAGCTACGTGTTCTTTCCAAACAGAGCAACCTCAGTTTCATCGCTCCATAAAATATATTCTCAGTATAGTGTTGTGTTTTGTGAAGGTGCACTCGGGTAAACCTCAGGCCTCGGTGATGTTTGCTTTGGAGAGCAGCAGCTTCTGTGGTGTCCTGCCATGGACTCCATGCTCCATGCAACTATACGCAATAACATGCACGTGGTAGACTCATGAACAAAGATGATAAAAATGATCCAATCATTTCTTAATCTTCAGTTCTTGGCATTCGCATTTGGATTCATCTTAGTGAGGTCGTCTATGGAGAGTAGCCACAGTAATAAATCATCTCCATTTATAGACATTTTGTCGAGTTGTGGACAGATGATCCAAGATCTTTAAATTTGTAATCATTTCCAGCTTTATGTAAATCTCTTTAAGCAGATGCTTCAAACGTGTGAGTGTTTCTACAAGTGAAAGTAGCTCTAAACCACACCTCTAATCTTATCTTACTGACCTGACCCCAGTTTGAGTTTGTTGATGTCATTGTAGCCTCAGAGTTCACATACTTGTTCCAAACAACACAATGAATATTTGAACCATGAAACCAGCAAAATGGTATTGGCCCAGATTTGGACACATGCTGCCTGGAATAATAGCACTGGGGCGGTCTGCTCCAATTTGCCAGATCTCAGCCACAAGTAAGCCAGAACAATACCGCATGTCAACCAAAGGTGGCCCGAATTTGTTTAGTGCTATTTTTACCACATTGACCACTTTAGGTTCACATCCAGATTACACGTTGCCTAGAGCACAGCATGTTTGTTGGGATATTTGGGCCAAATTTTCTATTTTACAAGTGGGACATTTTAGACCCACATCCATTTTGTCTGGACCACAAGAAGGCCAGAAGTGCCACATTATCGTATAGGGATCATAAATGTAACTTTGACCTGATTTTAGGACACATTTTTCCACAAATGGGGACTTTTTCTTACCATCGTATTTCGGATGGGTGACTTTAAGACTTGTCATATTGCCGGGGTGTAAAGTGAGAGGGCTGTTAAGAGTGTAATGGTCCCGTGAAGACTGTTGTTTTACTGCTTGGATCATTAAGCACATGGACACCGGTCAGGCTGGACCTTGAGAGAGGGAGCAATCGTTTTATGTGCTGAGACGCTGTATAGAATAACTTAGAGTAGCAGGTGAGAGTGAGAGAGAGAGAGAGAGAGAGAGAGAGAGAGAGAGAGAGAGAGAGAGAGAGAGAGAGAGAGAGAGAGCCTCTGGACATGCTCTATCAGTTGACGTAGAGCTGTGATTTACAATTTAAATACAGAACACTACCTGCAACCTTATCGCCCTAAAAGAGTTACTTTCCTACATGGAAAAACGAGGTTCACTCAGGTCACTCACCAGACACTTTCCACCAGAGCTGAGATGCAAACTGCAGATCAGTATATGTGCATGTGCGAGTGTGTTGTGTTTGTATGTAATGGGGATCCTCATGACCATTCCTATTCATATGTGTCATGCCTCCATCTGGATGCTGCTCTCCGACCACATGGCAGGTAAGTCAGCACCGAGTAACAGAATACAGGCACAGATGATGAGCTCTTTACGTGGAGCTAACCTGCCGTTTATCTGATTCTCCACACCAGGTCAGGGGACTCTGGGGTCATGCATACAAACACACAGCGTTTGCAAGGAGGAAAAAACCACACTATCATGTGTATCGCGTTACATGCCCCATGTGGAGTGTTTTTTGACAGAAATCAGATGAGTGAAAACATCAGACCGTTCAGTGTAGGTTTGTTTAAGACATGATATTGGCTGCCGATGTGAGAGGTGCTGTGATTGATAAGTAATGAAAAGCAGGTGAGTATCAGTCAGGCACCCGGGGTCCCGGAGCAAGGTCGCCACGGGTTGGAGGGAGAGGTCACTCTACCTCAGGGGGCTGACGGGGGGGGGGTAGAACTGCCTGAAACACTGGGGGTCGGTTTTCAATTAAGTCGCAGCTCAAAGTGTCACAAGGATATATGGACAACCAACTGGTTTGCCTTAAGATGAAACTCCTAATCCATCTTTGCAATTAAAGCTCAAAGGAATCGAAGGCAGCTCTGTCAAACATGACCGTGACTCTGCCCATCTATCACACTTTATCACTCAGAGACATGTGAGCACTCGGCACCTCCAAGCTCTCTCGTACGGTTCATAAAAGCTGAACGCAGCATTTTAGCTTCAACACATCTTTCCACACATCAAGCGAGAATGTAAACCTGCATGTGAGGAATGTACTGTGACTCGGCTCTACATTATTTCTCTTTGTTAAGCTCAGGAAATGAACTTTCCGCGCTTATTCATGTCGACCCTGCTCTTATATACATGTATGACATAGGAAGAGCAGGAGAAAAACCCAGAAGACCTCGGGCCTCAACTTTTTAACAGACGTCCTAAAATACAGGAAGGAAAAGAGTAAAAGTTCTGGAGAAGTCTTTGTCAGTGATGGATAGCTCCATGATGGAAACTCAGACATATGAACCAGATGGTAGACTGACAGAAACCCAGGAGCCTGGTGATGAATAGGACGACAGTGAGGTTCACTTCTGCCTTGGAGATGCTCCTTCTCTGACTATCAGTAGATTTATCAGTTGAAGGATTTTGGAGAAATTAGAAATCTTTTAGCCAATGATTCACTTTTTCATGGCTGACGCAATAATCGTTAGTGACAGACTTTTATTACAGTAACATCTGCTTTAGTCACTTCTCATCAGAGGAAAAATTGCTGAACAAAGAGACTTTTTATCAAATCCTTTAACCAGTTAGTTGTAGAAACCTGTGACCACCAGGCAGCTAATTTCTATCTTTAATCGAGGGTCACCAGTAAAGTCACATGTTGTGACTCCATCTCAGACGTTGCTCACTCATCACAGGACCAGTGTCACTAGTACCAAATATATTGTTTACCTGTGCTCTACTTTGTATATAATGTGCAAAAAAATATATCTAATAATAAATACAATATAATTAATAAAAAATATGGCTATATATATATATATATATATATACAAACTCATACACTTACATACCCAAAATCAAATATAAACAAATGTGCATTGTTATTTATAGCAAAAAGAGAGGAATGTCCTTTCTGACAAGTAAAAGCGATAAAATGTGTTTTCTTAGCATAAAAGTCCAGACCCTGAAACATAATATGAACAGGTAGCATTGGTTATAGATGAAAACAAATGAATCTGGCTTCGTTAAGGTTATTTTAAGTGCCTAAGGTTTTAGGTGCAACAGTTAAATAGTTAAGTTCACAGGAACAGATCTTGACATGACATCGATTCATCAGTATTCTACAGATAGGGTCTTCGTTATCTCGTCTCTAAGGACTTAATGATGTCCTGAACTGACGTAATAAATGGAATAGGCTGCATTTACATAGAGCTTCTAATCTACAAATCAAAGCTCTTAACACTGTGAGCCTTGTTCACCTTTCGTCTTTTTCAGGGTATTTGTATGACTTCTCTTTTCTTAGGTCTTCTGATTTGCTCTGACGTATCTGTGAGCATTAAGTTTTAGACACAGCAGCATAGGACACCACAGTGTGGTAACTTCAAGTAGGTAAAAGGATGAATGTATATTATTTATCATCATGCACTAATCTAACACATGTACTTTGTTAACTTCAAGCTACAGAGAGTGAATTATTCCTACGAGCTGTTGGCAGAGCATTAAAGTTCAGAAATTTGTGAATTTTTAGATACACATCAGAATTTCAAATGCAGTCTCTGTTGACTGATAATAACAGAATGAACGTAGAAAGTCATAGTTATGATGATCATGTTATATAACCTCGTTCATCAATATTCTCCCAGATCTTCAATGTCCTCTGAGGTAGAACATCTTTTTTCTGCCTTTCAATCTTTTTGACTGTCACCTACCTCTCCACCTGAATATGAGTCTCTGTGTTTATGCCTGTGTTTAGGATCATCTACCTAACTGCAGTTCCTGCCACGCTCAGTCAGCCTCCATTAGCTCTCATCCACGCTGGACACCTGTCAGCCTTCACCTCAACATAAAACCCTCTGAACTGTGGACCTGGAACTGTGAACATTCAATCTGGAACAACATTCAGACTTTGTTGCAAGTGTAACATTAAACGATTTGTACATCTCATCTCCGCTCATGTATTCTGCAGCAAGCTGCTCTCAGACATGCAATGAATGCTGGAGATCCTCTGCATTTTCTCTGGAGGAGGTGTATGTGTGAATGCTAATGTCCGAGTGAGAGCCTCTGGACTTTCTCCGGACTTTCTCCGGACTTTCTCCGCCAAAATGAAGAAAAAAAAAGAAATATAAATACCTCCGGAGCCACACACGTAGAACCGACCGACTAAGATAAGGGCTGATGCTGTTATCAATGCAATGTCAACAAAATCACGTGCTCTCAGCAGAATTAGAACCTTACTTCCTGCCTCAGTCTTCTGCACCACCCCTCACCTGAATCCTGCGGAGGATTTGCTGCTGTTGTGAACACTTCTGAGCAGAGAACCTCCCGCTGCATTGTTCGTGTGTGACAGACAAACTGTGGAGAAAGTCTGGACCCACTTCTCAGGAGATCCTCTGCATGACACGTCTGAAAAAGGCTTATGAGAGTCAGCCCTTTATTTCCGACCTCAACAATTAATTAGTAATGGTACTGCAACCATTAATGACTTCATTTGAAATAAGGTGCAGGGGGTAAGGGGTGAACTCTGCCCTTGCTCCTGCTTTCTAAACCCGATTTGGCTCTGTGACTTGTGGGTCTGAGTCTGGAGCGGAAGATGTGGAGGATGTGGGGTGAAGGGGTTGAAGGGTGAACGGGAGACTGTACACACTGCAGAGAAATTACACAGGTTGTCAGCTGAGAGCGCGGCAGAGTTTTGGCCGACAGACCTCCTCCGGGATGTGGAGGAGAGGAGTGCAGGATGGAGGAGTGTGGGAGCCACGCACAAGGGGGGTTGAGACATGGTTTCCTGTGTGTTTAATGTGAAGCTCAGGGCCAGGGCCTGTTTCCTGTGTGTGATGGGTGCCAGGCTCAGCCCCGCGACACAGAGACAACACTGGTCGAGAGGCCACCCAATGTCAGAAACAGACCAGGCAGCCGGTGCACACATCAGGACAGTTTCACAGACTTCTATATATACAGACTCAGAGCTTTAAAGTTTACAAACAGTTGCTCGTGAGAGGAAGAGCTCCGTATCTGTGTGTGTGTGTGTCTCTGTGTTTCTCATTATCTCTGATTGGCAGTGATCCCACAACCTCTGCCCTGAAGGGTTGATACTGCTACGTTTGCTCTTTACATAAATATGATTATGATATGACATGGAAATTAAAACACAAATGCATTTTCTTGGTATCACCAAATCCCCTGAAATCACTAAAGCCAGAAAGTATGCATTTGTTCACACAGAAGGTGCTTATCCTCTTCATTTTTATCTTGGAATTGATTTTTTTTATCAATAAGAAATTGATATAATGTTATTAGCATCATCCTTTAAATATATTTACACTAAAAGCTCTCTCACACTGTTAGACCAGAGAGTAGTAAAGAGTAAAGACCAGAAAACAATTGATTGATTAATAAAGTCTAACCAATAGAGTCGCATACGTTCAGGCTGCAGATACGAGTCAGGACCGTATGTCAAGCTTTGTGCCTTCATTCATCAGACTGGTTAATATCTGAGCTATCTTGGGCTTGACCTTTTATTGTTTATAAATACTTGTCTATGGACATCACTTAACTTTATTATCTTACGTAAACTGATTTAGAAAGTCCTAATCTGTACAGTACATGTCGTCTATTCTCTATTTTTTGTTATTTATTTGTTATTGTCTCTTTAAAGAGCAACATGCAGGTTTGAGGTACCAGTGAATCAGTGTCGTAAAATGCTGTTAAAACCAGATTTTCAAAAATATTTGCGTGAGTTATGGAGTCGTTTTTGTGAGAGAATTTGGCTTCTGCATCTGAAAATGATAAACCAGAAGTGATGTGGTTTAATGGAGACCGGCCAAATTAGATACGATTTTTATATATGGATCCCTATAGTTTTGAAAGTGAAGAGTTTGAACATGTTTATTCATAAACATATGGGTAAATCATGTGTGTGTGTGTGTGTGTGTGTGTGTGTGTGTGTGTGTGTGTGCGTGTGCGTGTGCGTGTGTGTGTGTTTGAGGGTCAGGACAGGAGCTCTGACAAAGTGACAAGACCTCACTGAAGAAAACCGAGCGTGTTTGCTCAGTAAGAGAAGCCTAAAACACACAAGCAGCACAAACAAAGAGGCAGCACAGATGGAAGGAGGGCAGGTGGAGAGGGAGATGATAGAGAGACCAGAGGGAGGGAGGTGGGGATCGACGCGAACGTGACTGAATCTTCTCATTCACCTCAGACAAGCACAGACACACACACTGAAACTGTGACGCACTGAGTGACGCTTCCTGGAATTCCACGCGGTGTGTGTTGTGAGGATGAGCTGGTCATGCAACTCCAGAGCTGTGACGTGTTAGTGCTGTAATAATGAATTACTACACTCTATTACGGTAACCCTAACCTTAACTCGGTTATTAATGTTTATTTCTCAAGAATAAAGTGTTGGGCCACATGCACGAGGCTTAATGCAAACACATATCAATAGCTTTGTGTCTACTACTGGTGCATGCGCTGAAATGCACAATCATGCACACAGTGATTTATGGGTGTATGTGGCAGTCAGCCAAGAGCCAGGGTGATATGAGTGTATCAGTCCCACACAGAGATAGCTTAGCCAGACTGCATCCAGAGGGAAAACCTGTAAAAAAATAAGAGGCAGCCTGTCCTCTGTCATCATGTGTCTGAGCATCAGGGCTGCAAAGAAACACAGGGAGGCAGTTTCTTCCTCTGTCCTTTAAAATAACAGAACAAAGTTTAAGAGGCAGTGGCAGAGAAGAGGGGGCTGAACATACAGTGTGGAAGTGAATGGAAGCTGAAGCAGCAGGGCTGGACAGGAGCCTTGACCATTAACTAACCCTCTGCTTGCACTGTAACAAGACCAAGCGTAGAGTCCATATCTGTCCTATTCTTGCCTTCCTTCATTGGCTGCCTCTTAAATTTAGGACTGATTTTAAGATTCTTTAAATGATTTTTCAAGCTCAACACGGTCTAACCCCCTGTTATATTACAGAACTCAGAGAACTAAGATCTTCCAGCTAACACTTGCTAGTAAGTAACTCAAGGCTGGTTGGTAAAGGTTAGGCAGCTTTTGCCATCAGGGCCCTGGTCTCTGGACTTTCTTCCCGATAGTGATAAACTTGACTGCACTTGACTCCCTGTCTGAAACTTGACTCCCTGTCTGGGTTATACTTTTAATGTCTGGGTTAGTTAATAATTAGTTCAAGTATTAAAATATAAATGAATTATTCAGTATTCTGTCACAGCTCCAAATATATTCTACAACATCATTTAAATCTCACTCATACAGATTGGGGTAGTTCAACAGAAAAGAGTGTTTACAATGACTGTCGGTAAAATGGAAAGTTAGAATCCAGCTTTTAAAATTTTAACGAAGGAGTCAAAATGATGGAAACATTAAAAGACATTTTAGCAGTGGTTGTATGTATCACCCATGTTGTGAGATCTGAAGAGATCCAGGAGCTCAAAGACCAGATACTATTACACGTACGTGTGTGGAAATCACTATTTTGCTGGAACTCCCCTTCATTTCCACAAATCTCTCATCTGAGCAGGTATCAACAGCCTGAACCTCATCACACACCTCCCTCCAAATCTGTACACCCCCCCCCCCCCCCCCCCCCCAAACCCCTTCACTCTGCTCTCAGCTCCTTATTATACATTCGTCCACCCTACAGTTCAGCAGAGGGAGGAAAGCTGCCATTCACTGCGCCCCAAGTGTCCAATAGGGCTGAAAGGATTACAGGGAGAAGTGTATGTGATTATGAAGAAAAAAGAGCAGGCTGGAGTCTTTTCATAAGACTCTTGAGGATATAAAAGACTTTTCACCCATTATGAGGAAGCTTAAAGCCGTCTTTAGATTTGACCCGTGCATCTTTGTGTGCTATTTACTGCAAAACTCATTTATCAGAGGAATGAAAAAAGCCACATCTCGATGGGTGTGTGTATTAGTCTGAGTAAGAAAAATGGATGTGTATTCATTTGCTCTCACAACATGTATGAGTGATAAAAGCACAGCAGTGGCTCAGTCACCAGCTGTGTGTGTCTGAGTACTGCAAACATGCAATGATGAATTAAAATCTAATGACCCAGACTGGATTGCACAAAAACATTAGGATGGGCAGGACCAGGGACTTTCATCAGGGCCCTGCCTGCAGTGTCATAAACTGACAGGTCTGAACATGATGGCGGCAACAACAGATAAACACCAAAAATGGTGGAAAACAAACACAAGGAAAAGCTTTGGATGTTTGTAATAAGATCATTAATTAAAATGATTTTATTCTGTGACACATGTTTTGGTGCCTGATGATGAGTCAACAACACACTCACTCTCAGACAGGTTGGTGTTTGTGTTGATTTAAAATGAAAGGTCAGTGAACTCGGGCCTGACTGAAAAACAAAAGCTCTTCATTCTCCTTTAAGCATCTAAATCCTCTGTAAGTAAACTCAACTTTGACATTTACAGCACAAAATGTCAGCTGGATACTCTGCATGACCTCCATTCTTTCTTTCTCCCTAAACACGTGATGATTCTTTATTTGTGATCAACACAAGGCAACATGAACAAAAACAAGAGTTGATCTCAAAGACAAAATCTCTGGCTGAACCTTTGCTGCCCTCTGGAGGCAATATAGTTTATAGTGTCCCTGAACAACGTGTGTTTATTATATGCGTGTATTTCCAGATGCAGAAGTTTGTTCAGTTCCTCTTTGTTGTTTTCACAGTGTTTTGACAAAAGCACACAAGATTCCAAGGTGGTTTTTTCTGTGTCTATTTTGCAGCCACATGATGTAAACACAAACATGATACATGTCAAGTTAAGACTTCAGCAGATTCCATGGGATCCATTTCAACATTGATAACATTCATATGTAAAGAGAAGATAAACAGCACAATGTCTAAAACTACAGAGTTGAGTTGGTTGAGCTTCGTGATTATAAATGACACAAACTCTCACTGACCTGTGCTTCCCTCTGCTGGTGATACAGTATACTTCACTTTACTCCTCTGAAAAGGGCATAACAATTGTGTTTAACTTTATTAGGAGCATTTTTAATTAATAAAAAAAAAGAGTTAAATGAAATGTTCCTAACTGTATTAATTTAGTAGTTATGCTTTCTTCAGCTTTGAAAAGAGCCTGTCTTTGTCAACAAGAGATGATGATGATGATGATGATGATGATGATGATGATGATGATGATGATGATGATGATGATGGTGATGAAGGTTGTTCTGCGTCTCTCCTCAAACTTGCAACATTCATCTTTACTTATGGCTGCATGCGCTGTCTTCTACTGATCCATTCCTATATATTATTATGAACTGTGTATTTATTAATAAAGTCGGACTCTGACTCCTTCAAACGTGGAGATAAATCAGTTAAGTTGATATTAATCAACACTCCAGGCTTTCTCTGGAGAAATGTCCATATACTCCAATAGACTGCGCTAAATCATACAGAATGAATTTGTACTTCTACCCCGGGCCACTAGAGGACGTCAGAGTTGTTCTGTTCATCCACTGCCTGTTCTCCAGTTCTGTTCAAAGCAGACACATGGGTTTGTTTGAAAACTCCAAGATGTCTGTTTGAGACTAAGTCGTTTGAGGATTTTCTTCGTCATCCGTCTGAAAATCAAAGAAGGGATTAGTCACCGCTCACACACCCTCATCTAAACCTTTTCAACATTTCCCTTCCTGTGACTGTGAATGTCTGTTTCCTTTCATGTTTCCAACCAATGTAAAAAAACATCTGCGGTTACTTTGATATTTTCCTCAGATGCACAATTCCCCAAAAATATTTCCCCGTTTAGTTTAAGAAGATTAGATGTTGATAAAGTTTGCAAGTGATAATGATGTGAAATACAATACATGTTGAAACTCTGTAACATGGGCCAAATAAAAAAACCCCAAAAGATATTTTGGGGGTATTTTTAATAGGACAACGCAACCCTGAAATGGTGAGAGAGAATAGGGAAGACATGCAGCAAAGGTCAGAACCAAACCTGTTGCTGCTGCAGACTTCAGCCTCCGTATACATGGGCCAACCTTTATAAATCAAAAAGTTTTGTTAGTATCATGTTTGAAACCACTTTGCCTAGATAATGTGAAAGTAAGAATGGACAAGGGGAACATTTAGGCCATGTCCCATTATCGATAAACTAACTTTTTAATCTTGCTTTTAATTCAGCCGGATTCTGCCTCATGATGCAGCCAATGTCTGTTATCTGATTTACTGTTATTTATGTTCTTCTGTGTCTTTTATGGCATTTTTCTCTTGTGCTGTGTTGGATTCCATCATTGCACCACTTTTTTCATCCATGCTCGCCGTGATTGTGGAGCACTTTGGCTCAACTCCTGTTGTTTTTAACTCGACTGATAAACACTGAAGGTCAGAGCTGGTTGAGGAATAGTCATGTAAATAGCACCATGCAGAACAGCGAATTGTTGACATTACACTTCAGTTGGATCAAACAAATGAGAGATAACTCGGGGTGGAACAGTGGTGCAGTGGTGTCGCCTCACAGAGAGAAAGGTTCCCGGTTTGAATCCTGCTTCAAACTGTGTAAAGTTTGCATGTTCTCCCACTGTCTGTTTCTCCAGGCACTCCAGCTTCTCCCCACAGTCCAAAGACATGTAGGTTGGGGTTAGGGTAATGGTCTGTAGGTGTGATTGGCGGTGTAAATGGTGGTTTCTGTGTGTTAGCCTGCGATATGCTAGTGCTGGTGTGTCAAGCTTCTCGTCACATTTCAACTGGGATTGACTCAAGCCCTTGAAGAATAAGAGGTATAGATAATGGGTGGATGGATGAATATAACCTGTAAAGAGCAACTGTAGAACAACTTTTTATACCTTAACAGTGTTTCCAGCAGAACTCAATTCAATACAACAGATTCTGAGTGACAGGCCCACAGGCAGGATGAATGTTCTCACATGAGAGAGATAACTGTATTTCATGCCACTTGCAGGACCACACACAACTGCAGCTGAAACTATGACGTCGGCATGGATGGTAAAAACTTAATGGATGATAGTGCGAGCACGAGGCAAATGGCGCCGCACACAGCTATACAATGCAGCAACGGAGCAACACACCAAGCTAGAGATCTCTTGTGTGGCAGGGCAAATCAGAACATGTCCTCCACAGTCTAGATAATGAATGGAAAACACGGCTGTCCTGACTTTAGCTTTATACTGTCAATACATAACTTTAGATCTTTATATCTATCTCCCACAAATAAGGTGAACATGTGTTTAGCCCAAAATGCCAACATTCCTCTGACAACAAGTCGTGATGATCTGTCTGCAGACACACACACACACACACACACACACACACACACACACACACACACACACACACACACACACACACACACACACACACACACACAGCACTGCATGTCAATCAGTGTGGCACTTTTAGGCCAACACTTACTGTATAGCCTCTGAAGCCTGTTGTTATGGAGAGTTATGAGGCCTGGGGAAAGGTTAAGTGGTAAAGGGGTTTTTCTTGCAGCAGCAGACATTTTGACTTGTCACAGTAGGAGAGGTCCAGGTGTTCCTGATCACATAAGTGTGGGCTCTGACTCTGCTCTCGTCAACAGTCCCACTAATTAATTTCATTATGTGGAAAAGCCCTGTTATTTAAAAAGACAGAAAGCCCCAGTAAAAGCGGGACCACACCCAGAATATGAACATGTGTGGTTTCCGAGAGAAGAGAATCAAACGTTATCATGTTAAACATCTGCAAGTAATGTGGAACATATTTTAATCAAAATGTGATGCAGGATTTGTTTTTGCTTCGGTCTGAGATACTAAGGATAAAAGATAAAACATGGTGCCAGGCCTGCTGTGATGCTTTTCTTCATTTTCCTTCACTGAAGATGTGAAGACGACTCTCACGTTCATTTAATCCAGAGGTTTCCGCCTTTTTTTCAATCTTTTGAGACTCGTCAGATCTTCCAGCCACGAAACGACAATGCCCACCAGTGCTGACACTGAGCAGATGAACATCCTCTTCAGACTGGTGAATCATCTCAGACAGTGCCATTGTGTACACTGGTTTGTTCAGACATGTTGCTGATTTGTTATTAGAAACTGAGCATTAACATAAGCTGCAGCCCCTCACAGTTTCCACTGCAGGTCAGTGGGAACATGTCTGGATCACAGATCAGTGGGAGTCAAGTTGTTTCAGAAACAATCGAGAAATCATCCAGAGTCATAATCTCTTTTATTTAATTATAGAGATATTACTATTTGTGTAGAGACAGCAGGTCTCCTGATGCCTCGTGATGTTTGTTTTGAGACAACAGTGGCATATTAAAGAACAATGGAGGAGTTAGAGGCACAACGGTGGTTTAGAATTAAACAAACTATTCATTATACATGTGAGTTATATTGAAAGTCTATAATTCCAGTGTAAAATGTGGGAAATGTTTTCTCTTGTGATATATCTATATCTTATTTTTGAATCTTAGTTGCCAGTACATGGATATTCTTTAATCTGGACACTGGACTGTTGCAGGTTTTCTGACATTATTGATTATCCAAATGTTAATTTGATCATGCTCCCATGTTGAGTCTTCAGCCTTTTTATATTTCCAAATGCAATTTGCTGTGTGTGAACATAAGACTGAACATTGGAAAACCAACATGTATCTCAAACATGATTTGATTCAAACCTGTGTGTAAACCGGCCTTATGCCAACAGAGTAGTTATCCAGTTAGATGAAGGAAGTCCTTGTATTTTTTGTCAATTTTTCTATTTCCAAAAAAAGATAAAACATGTAAGCATATCAATATATGGTCTCTTATTCTGTCTATTCGGTATCTCTGATCGTGTTGGTGATTGTTTATTTTTTTCACCAGATCTATAATGTAACACAATGCATTGTTCTTGTTGCTTTGTTGTGGCATCTTGTGTGTTCTCGTCCATGTACAGATGTTTCTTTTCTTTCTGCTCAATCCCTCCATCCACAGGAAGTGAGTCAAAAGTTCTTCTCACCTTGTTGGACAATATTTTAAAAACATTGCATTACTTAGCTTTGTCTATGAAAGTCTGGCTCAGGCAGCTTCAGCTCATCCATTATTGCATTTTCCAGTTCAAACAAAAACATTTAGCCTGGTGAGAAAAAAAACGCTTTTGCACCCTCTAGCAGTGGTTGTAAAATTTCAGCTTTGAATAACTTCCCACAGAGGATGTGGTATCTTACATAATATGTTCAGTTGAACCACATTTCTGTGAATGCATGACGCATTTCTTTTTTTGGACTTTGTTTTGCTGGATCACTTGTACATGAGTACAAAGACAACAGGATGATGTTGGGACATATTTGCTCCATGTCTCACAGTATCTGCCGTCTCAACTTGGTCCAGCTGCGGCATTTCTGAATGAATCTGAGAAATATTTTGTCTCGTACAGGAACATGTATCTGACAAAGAGTTGTTATTGGTCTCTGGTTTATTAAAAATATCAAGATTATTGATTTGCATTAAACGGGCCTTTCACCAAATTACTACATTCTACGCAAAATATATAAAACTGGGGTTATGGTGAACATAGGTGAATTGATCAAATAAAAATAAAAATAATTCATCAGATATGGACTTATACTGTGGACAATGGTGGACTTAAATGGCAGCAGATAGAAAACGGTAGTACCTTCGAAAAAAGCATATCCTTTATTTTTAACAGGCGATCATATAATGGCTGACAACATGAGTAAATAGAAACTTTTGTTCATAAATCAGTCTTTGTGCTTCTCAATCATGGCATTTCACCACTATTCAACAGACTTGCCACAGCCAAATTAAATACTGCAGGAGCCAGGTGTCAAAAATATCAAATTTATTTGCTGCATGGTATCCTCCTCTGTTGTTATTGGCTGATTAATGCAGGCCTTTACCAGTCACGTTATTAATAAGTGTCCTTTGTAACAACTCCTGCGTTTCTGGCATTCACAGTCACGCCCTTTCATTTTATAGTCGTCTTGTTCTTACGTGTGTGTGGTATGCACAGCATTTAGGACCTGCAGACATATATTCCGTAATACTAATGTCCTCTTGCCCTGTGCCATGCAGCTCTCCACATCCATTTATCTCATCCATCATATCAGTAAGATGTAGATGCGTTCACCACGGTCATTTTTGTGACGTCACAGCAGCGTAGCCACATCATCAGATATAAAGCAAAAGTGTCTCACATCAAAACTATAATAAGAGAATTAGCTTTGTTAGTTTTAAACGGTCCGATATTAGATCACATGTTGCAAGATGAGTCCTTTAACCCAATAAGATCAGTTTGTTTGAACTCCAACTTCAGTAAGGTTGCGACATTCTCCTTATTCACCAGTGAGTCTGACAGTGCAGTGAAATGCCAACCCTCATCTATCTGATCTATTTTAGTTTCCATTTTCAAGAGCCTTTTGTAGCTGAAATGAAACCCAGACATCTGATCACACACTCTCTTCACTACGGTGCTGACAACCACTTGTCTGATTTACACTCTCTGCACAAGCCCTGCAAAGTGAAAACATGGGTTTACCCTTACATCTGTGAGGTCAAACAGGGTGACGCACCCTATGAGGAGGTGTTACTGAGCACTTGACAAATCCTTTGAATTAGAAAAAGTAGCTTTGAATCAAATCTTTAAATATAATACAGAGATTTAATTTGATTTTAAACTGTCTGGTCAATACCCCTTATAGGATCTTACTTACATGCTTCTTGTGACCTTGGTTATGACACCTTTGCAAATTCTCAGGCATTGTGTGTATTAGGGTTATACTGAGTTATTTTTTTGAGATGATATGAGATGCGTTCTAATGATGGTTGGATTCAGACACAAGAGAAAGATGGTTCACAATTTGCAGATCACAGCACCAGAGCAAACATGAAAACCTATAAATATTTTACAGATGAGAAAAGAGTAAAAACCCGATAAAATAAAACAATATAAAATGATTAAACCATCAGATATGAGATAATTTTCAATGTCTCTGTTGAAATGTGAGGAAAAAAAACGTTTACTACATCATCAAATCCTGGAGCTGCAGGATCCAACATGATGTAATTGTCAAATCCCCAGGGATTGTCGGCATTAAATGAGCACATCTGAAAAATACAGTCTCACACAATCTGCACCTGTGGTACATCACTTACACCACAATATTCTAGATGACTTTCAAATTTGAAAACCTCAGAAAATGTAACCTTGTGGTCGTGATAAAACCGAGAAAATGGATAAGACGTGATGAGACACAAATCTCTCTGGCACGTGGAGCCAGCTTCTGATTATAGGCTGGAATTGGAAACCACCCCTGCCACATTTATTGCAGGCTAGCGACACTATAAATTCTTGCTGTACGTTTTGCCGTGTGAGTATCATCATCAGAATCATCAACAGAACCACCCAGGAATGTTTGTTTCTAGCACACAATCATGCAGCAACAAATGGATATCAAACAAAGGAAAAACTTTCTGTTTTAAAATATGTGCTCGATTTGTCTAACACCGCTTTTGCCTATCATGTGGACCCAATAGTGTTTTAAACATTTCTCATATCAGGTTCATGGTTCAAATCCGACTTCAACCTATGTTCAGTTTGCATGTTCTCATCGTGTTTTCTCTGTACTCCAGCTTCCTCTGACAGTCCAAAGACATCTAAATAGGTGTCGATTTGAGTTTGAATTGTTGTTTGTATCCGTTTGCCCTGTGACAGACTGATGGCCTAGTCAAGTTGTGCCCCACCTCTTGCACACTGTCCGCTGGGATTGACTCTAGCCCCCCAGACCTTAAAATTATAAGTGGTATAGATAATTACCAGCCTCTGTAATGGAGGTATGAGGGCACGAGGACCCTGTGGACATTTGTCACCTGGACAGGTGGTGTTTGAAGAGAAAGCTGCAGATCATTGAGGATCAAAACATGGGAGTTGGACGGTTGCAGCCATGTGATGAGCTGAAGCTTCGCCCCCACACAGGGTTGGTCCTTAGAAAAACTCAAACAAACACTTTCTCAGATGTCTGGCTCCATCTCAGACAACATAAATGTATAAGCTGGTTCTGCTCTTGTCACCATCTGCATTCAGACATGTATCCAAAGAGAAAACAGCAGATCCAACCACACAATAGTATGTTTACTAAGCTAAAAAGGGAAAAAAAGACTCCATTCAAGGAAAAGCACTCCACTCTCACATAATCTTTCCAATCCCCATGCTGTCACCCGTCTTCAAAATCAGTTAAATCAACTAAACATGAGGAGAAACCAGAGGTGGAGAAGAAAGAATGGGGAGATCAGTGTCAATCCCAAGAGAAAGCACAGAGGACAGACATCACATGTCATCATCCGGACCTCCCCCATACGTCTCTGCAGCTGGAAAAAAACATGACTCCTTAAAAAGGTGATTATTTGATCTTTTCATCCGAAACAAACTGATTAATGTGTATCTGTGGTCTGTGGGAAAGATTTAATTCAGATCCATTAGTTAGTGTAATTTAAAACTATCTGTAGTCTCAGTTATTAGCTCCGTACCAAGGAGATTATGTTTTAATTTTGTCCATCTGTCTGTTAGCAGGATTATGTTAAAACTACTGGACGGATTACCACACAACTTGGAGGAAGGTCATGAGGTCTGGGTCAGGAAAGAACCCTTTAAATGTTGGTGTGGATCCAATAAAATGGGCGAATCCAGGAATCACATTCTCTGCAGAGTTTCCCATACAGTTCTTTTCAATCTCTGACAGAAAAGAAGAGAAGTTCATGCAGAGGAGAAAGAACTGCATTTCATGCTACTTTTGAGTACAGGCACAACTGCAGCTGAAACTATGAGGGCTGACTCTTTGTGTGGATGGTAAAAACTTTGTGGACGATAGTGTGAGTGCCACCATTCAGCAAATAGCGCTGCACACAGCTATACAATGTAGCAACACAGCAAAACACCAAGTTACAGATCTCGTATGTGTTATGAGAAGTGTACCAACATTTATGGTTAATCATGAAGCTGTCGGCGGGGGAATTAGAATTATTGACGGGCTGCCAGAGTCTAGATTATTAAAAGGAAACACTGCTTTGACAAAGTGAGATATGATGTTAGCTGTGGTGGAGGTATGCGCCCTCAGAGAACCCTACTAGTTTTGTCTTAGTTAGTTAGTTAGTTGGTTAGTTGGTTAGTTAGTCAGTTAGTTATTTAGTTTGCGGGATTACGCATAAACTTCTCAGCTAATTTCCATGACCTTTTGTGGACCTAAGAAAGAACCCATTCAATTTTGGTGTGGAATCTGGATCAGGGGTCGGATCCAGGATTTTGTTTTACCAGTCCTTAATGCTGCAAGGTAGGTTGTTTTTCAACAAAATAATTCATCCATCATGACAGAAAAAATCCGTCATTTTTCATGGGACTGATATTTCTGAGTTTGTGCAACTGGGTGCAGATCCAAACAGAAATCTGGAGCATGAATTTTAATCTGGTTTCATTAGAGGGCAGTTGGGTATTGGTGGAGTTACGTGAGCGACCATGTTTAGTTTTTATATATCTCAACAGGCTACATTTCACTACTACTTCACTAATTCTTTCCATGTGGCTCAGACTGTGTTACTGTCTGCTTTTCCAAACTGAGCTCACTCAAGTGATCATGCTGTCAATGACAGAAATTGTTCACAGTTGGCCGAATAACGTGGTGGAGAAGTTACATTTTTCTCACTGAAATCTTCCCCCTGGCCATGAAATGATGTTATGAAACACAGTTGACGAACTGAAAACACGATTCACTTTCCGTCCACTTGTACAGGGATGGGTTTGCTGAGCATGCAAGCTGGTTTTCAGCAAAACCTTGTTTCACATCCACATGCTTTAATCCTTATGGTAGTAAAACCATATCTGGGAGATGATCTCTACACACACACGTACCACAGTTACAGGCCACTCCAAAAATCCATCAGAACAATAGACAGTGTAACTCGCTCAAAGGTAAATCAGTGGTAAATCACCGGCCTGAGGATTCCAGCACGTCTGGGTAGTCAAGCCTCCATCTTGCCTTCCTAACCTTTAGGTTGTTTACTGTCGTAGCCTGGTTATGATTATAACAGGGATGTCCCATGACACGATAGTGTAGGAAATCAAATGCAAAGTGAATCAGTTTAAACCTCAAGCCATCTTGTCTCTATTGTCCCTAACAACACAGGCTAAAAAAAGCCGTGTCAGGAGAAAATACATTCTAGTGCTGGAATGTGTTTTATTAGTGCAGCATGGTTATGGTTTCAGTTCTGTTGGCTGGTTGAAAGGATCCACATCTGCCTCGCATATAATCTTTTAAACTCATGCAGGCCTGACTGGCTGTTTACACCAGCTTCTGTCGCTAAAATCTCTCAAATTGAATTAAGTGGCGGAGAAGCAATGAATGCACAGAAATGCACATTGTGCAGGCATTTTTAATCCTAAAATTGTGGGAATAAAAAAAAACGCATGATAGACAAAATGTATCACACTCCGCAGTTCTGCCGTACATCGTTGTTTCAGCTACACCACTGACATAGCAATGGTAACAGTGCGCTTACATAGAGAAATACCACTGACAGGTAAGAATTTACATGTTATTCCCATGACTTCACTTCAACAGCACAGAACATATAAAGTTCATATTATTAAAACTTTTTCTCTTCAGATACAGTTTGATTAATATCAGTTTGAGTTTTATTGGACTAAATTTATAAAACAAGGATTATACAGAAAAGATATGAGTCGAACAGGGTTGTGTGGGTACTGCTATGGTAACTTAGCACAGTAATAAGAGCTAACAGTGGGAAGCTGCTCTGTAAAGAACAGTGAGGAGTCTGATTTGTATTGGTGTAAATTGCAGTTGACCCTTAGTGAGTCTGAAGGGTAGTCAGCTGTTGTCAAGAAGATAATATAATGGAAGAGCGTCTTTTGACCGACTCTAGGAGTGTATTATTCTATAAAGAACAATATTTACACCGTAAAGAACATTTTATTTATCACCAGAAAACTTTGAATGGATTGATAAATCTGTGTTTCATCATAGAAATGAAATCACAGATGCTGCTGCCCTACTATAGTTCACTCTGTTAATCTTCGACAGATATGTCACACTTTTGAGAAATAATAGTGTTCGCAGCTACACAACATACTCAGCGAGACTGTTTCCCTTCTTTACAGAATAGTGGAGGTGAGTTCTCATGCAGTGTAACTTAACCAGTTGAGCTAATGTGACTTTACAGGGTGCTAGGGGTAGCTAACTTTAGTGGGCAAACCGGTTTGTTAAATGTAACTAACTAGCCTCCATCAATTCATCAAAATGCTATATTATGTTAATGAGCTACTGAAACTGAAATGCAACTGAAATGCAACTGAGAAAAGGGATAATGTTTGTGTGTTAGATTGACAGTAGGTGTGTGGAGGATTATGCACTGATAAGAGTCAATAATGATGGTGGTGTCGATGGGTCACATGCCCCCACATCAAATTCTGCAGTGGGCCCCATAAAGGTTTGGGCCAGCCTTGATTTTTGCAAAAAAACATAATACTGAATGTTTCTTTGACTTGATTCCTGCTGTTAGTTAGATTAAATCCACATCCTCCAAAAACCACCAACATCTCTGGTTCCTTCTGTGAAACCAAATAGCAGCTCAGTGTTTGGACGAGCCCCCATGAGCTTTTACTGATGACAATCATATTAAGAATGATCTAGTCAATGTCTCCTTTAAAAGTTTGTTGAGTATGATTCGATTATTAATATAATACCTACACATAGAGCTAAATCAAAATATATATTCAGTTGCCAATGAATAAGTTTTGATAATTCAGAGGTAACCTTTGTCTTGACAAATAATTGTTACAATTTTTTGTTGACTTTAGAGTAATTATGTTGGGTTAAATACATCACTGCATGATTCAGATAACAATAACAGTATTTACGATCATATATTATTGTTGTCAATCTCCAACATTAAAAACAACTTTATCAACTAAAAATTAGCGAAACAATGTAAAGCGCACATAAACTAACATAACAAACAAATAGAAATAAACAGATATACAACGCCAGGTGTTACAATATAGTTTTAATTCAACTTTAATTGAACTTTAAATGTATGGATGTAGAACTAGAATATAAAAAAAAAAATGTTTTCTAATTCCCTACTGTCATTTAAGGTATAAGAGTAATAAGATATAAAGATACAGTCCAAAGCAAAATGACAGATGCCTTGACGAAGAGTCAATCTCCAACTTCCTGCTTCAAAGTCACACAGGTGACAGGTTCCACATGGAATCACGTGACCCTGTGTTTCCTGTGTCACCTGGAAAAGTAACGGAGTGACTTTCTGAACTGCTCCTGACTCCATGTGATGCTCAATGTGAGCAGGAGCAGGAGCTGCAGCAGGGACAGGAGCAGGAGGAGCAGGAGCAGAGAGGAAGCAGGAGCATGGAGGGAGCTGCAGGAGCATGGAGGGAGCAGCAGCAGGACCAGGAGCAGGGAGGAAGCTGCAGCAGCAGGAGCAGGAGAAGCAGGAAACGAGCAGGAGCAGCAGCAGCAGCAGCAGGGTGGGACAAGGGGCAGATAGAATGAGGTAGTAAAAAAAAAAAGGAAAAAAAAGAAAGGCAGAGCTTCGGAGTCCCCTCCAGGCATCTGAACAAGTCTGGACTGTTCCGCTGCTGCTGCCTGTATCACTGCGCTCAGCTCAGCCAGGCAGCGTCAGGAGGCTCCACACTTTTCTGCAGGGATGCAAACACAGCACTTGACTCTCTGAGCTGCACCGGAGTTTTACCTTTCAGGCTGTGACACTGGACTCTCGGGGACCGTGATTATTCAGCGTGTGGCCGGACAGTGCACGGAGAGCTCGGGGCTGGATATGCCACAGGTGGAGAGGTGTGGAGCGGCAGGCTGTGGCTCGGTGCAAGGAGCAGACATCCGCAGGTAAGGAGGAGGCATGAGGGGCTCTCTGTGGGGGGGTAGGTAGGTAGGTAGGTAGGGGGTTGTGTGGGGTTGTCGCTAGTGCTGGCCTGAATTGGAGTCGTGCACAGCGTGAAAGTTGCATTTCTGCATTAAAAGCTATAGAATCTTGACTTATAACTTAATGTTATGCACATGCATGGATGTGGGAAACCGGCCAGTGATATACTCTACGTGTACCTGCTGGTATAAGCTATAAATCTCTGAGTTGTATCAAAAACACCACTCCTTAGCCTATTTCTCCCCCTGAAGCACGAACCTTGTCTTTGGACAAGACCGAGCAGAACATGTCATCACCTCACCTTTTCTAAAATGATCAGATTGTGAGGGGTTCCTGTGGAGGGTAAATCCAGAAGACACTTAATACGGTGAAGCTTTTTAAATGAAAGAAGGAATCACAAAGCATTCCAGCTGGGTGATGTGGCCAGAAATGATATAAAATGTTCAGTCGTTACGATGGATTATTATAATTGTTTTGGTGTTTAACTATTGTTAGTTGGTCTTAAACTCTTCTTTGTGGACAGAGAATTATAAACTCTTAAAAACCTTTAACAAATCGGAGGTTATGCATAATCATTATCTCGACATGCATTGGACTTTTTGATATTGCTATGATAGAAAATTATGCTGCGATAAGTTATTGCTGTTGTTTTATTGCCCTGCAGAGATATTTATTCTCCTTTTGCCATCACTCCGGCTGCCTTGATCTTCATTACAGTAGAGGACAAAGAGGCAGTGTACAGCCAAGTTGACCTCAGCTGAACTAATTTTACTCAAACCATGAGGATGCATGGATGAAGGGAAATCACACTCCTCCGCTTCCTCCTCTGCCTTTGTTTGCCAATTGCTTTCAATTGTCTGCTTCTCTTCTGAGGGCATTCATGTGTTTGCTGTGGTTTGGCTCCGGCACCCGCTGAAAAAAGTCCCCCATTGACATATGTGGTTTTGAATGCGTCATAATGTCTCAAACCTTTTAACAGGTCTGAGTCTTCCTCCCTATTCGCCTCATCCTCTTCCTCTCACTCTCTTCTTTTCATTCACTTCATTGTTGCAGCCATGCCTGGTTGAATTTGTGGCGTGCCACTCTGGTAGTGAAGGATCTGGACTGATCCCAAGTGTGTCATCCAAGCAGGACTGCTGCTGGTCGCTGTGCTTGTCAGGGAACATTCTCTCTTGTGTCCACTCTGGAACATTATTTTCAGATCTTTCAGTAGAGTTCTATTAGCACTGGGCCTTTTTGTTGATGGAACCATAAATAATTTTGAAAAAGATACGTGTATTGCCAGTGCTTAAATGTCTCTTTAACCGTGTTTGTATTGGATTAAACTCAAAGAGAGGTTCACTTTTTGTTTCTGTTCAGTCATGTCTGTGGAGGAGAAGGACATAGGTGAATGGAGTTGTTTCCCTGATGTAGTCCATCCGGTATCTGTAAAAAGGGAGGACAAGATCAATGCTTCTTTTGAAACCTGCTCCAACAAAGGAGTTCACTCTAGATATTTAAAAGCTGCTGTTTTCTGTGCTTTTGTTTGGTTTGGACGAAGACCTGCACTGATAATCCATTACTGGCCGACGTCTGTGTGGTGCTGTATTAGAGCTGAGGTTAGAGGTCAAAGGTGATAGGATATGTCTGTGCTTGACTCCCAGATTAACTCATGGTCAGGTCTCTTCAGTCTCTTGCTCCCAGCAGCTTGTTGTGGAATTTTCCCTTTATTCAAGAGCATGGTCTTTCAGTTTGAGAGCAGGAGTTATGATTTATGATGCGCTCACACTCAAATAGCCCCTGCTTGTGCTTAGATTAGCTCTGCTTGTGCTCAAACTGTGCACTTGAACTCAGATATTTTGTTGATTGGACAGATTTCCTCCGCTCCAGCTTCACTCTTCTCCTCGGGCTCACGCTGCTACCGGGCTCTTGGATTTTTTTGTGCCACAACTCAAAATCCCCCAACTAATGGAGTCCCAGGTGTAGTGTTATCCCGCCCTTCTTGTGGGTGCATTAGCGTTAGGGTGCGTTCGTTAAATTTACTTGAAATTGTTTTCTACTATATGTGACACACTTGTTGCACTAAAAAAATCTAAGAGCAGAGGAGAAATCTGTGAGCAGACATTTCATGCACGCAGAAGTAGCATGAGCTCCGGGAAAAGAGCTGAAGCTGGAAATCCGTCTGAAAAAGATAAAATATCTGAGTGTTAGCACACAGTTTGAGCAAATCAGTGCAAATCCGCACAAACAGGGGCTATTTGAGTGCAGGTGCAGTGTTTTGAGTGAAAGCATTACAACAGATGAACATGCTGCTCCCTTGAATGAAGATTACAAAAAAAACATAACTTGTGGGAACCAAGCACATAACATTCTATTGTGTGTGTGACAAAGTTTGCAGCAATTACTGTGACCCCCGCTGTCCTCGTTTGACCTCTCCACCGTTTTTGTCCGCTGTGTCTCTCTGTCCCGGGACTGATGTTATGCTGAGGGTCGCCTGGCTCTTACACAATTCTGCACTCTGTCACACTGCAGTATCCTGTGGCCCGCTGACCCCCCAGGGAGAATGGCATCCCTACTAAAGCACAACGATCTTGCCCGAGCTGAGTTTTCAGAAAGCACGGCCCCCCCTCTGCATAGCTTGCAGCAGAAACTGTGAGATGAGTCCTAATCTCTTTCTTCCTGATGCTGAAAAGTTGTTTTCCTCCTCTGTCAACGCTGCTGTTGACAGTTTAACTCCCCGAGTTGACGATGGCTTTGAGCATCACTTAACTACACTTTGCTATCACTGACCTTTAAACCCACGTGTTCTGGTTTAATTCCCAGGTGGCTGATAGTGGGTGTGGTCATACCCATGAGCCAGTTATTTCATCCTTATTTCAGGTGTGGAGACCACCCCAGGAATGTTTTTAATACAGACAGACACATTATAAGAGACCTGATATGACGTGCTGTAATAATATAGTTCAGAGGAAGTGGGTTACTCCCTCAGCTGGCATATGAATTACCTAGTGATTTATTTCAGCCCACTGTTTACCAGCAGGGTTGTGTGTACTCACAGATTTGGTTAGAGACTGTAAATAAAGTGTTTGAGTGTGTGTTGTGGGAAAGAGCAGGAACACAAATATTTTGAAGATTATATTTTAATATTTTGACCCACAGGCACGGAACATGGACCATCTATAATGATGGACGACCTGACTGCGGCCTTAACATTAAATTTAAGGTTTTAATTGTAAATATAAATTCCCACTGATCTAGACTTGCCTTTATGTGGTGTTTTATATTATTATTTTATTCTGTTCTATTTGGTTTACAAAACCTTTAGTTCTGATTATGTTGAACACATTTTTAATACATTTAACATCCTATGTTTTGTCAATCACCCTTAAAGCACTTAAATTGCATTTGATTAGTTTGAAGGTGTTATATAGTTAAAGTTTGAATAAATTGTTTGTTTGAAAAGTGAAGCCTTAGCGTTCTGATCACCACCTAGTGGCTGGCTGAAGCAAGGGTCATAAAGCCTCCCTACTCCATGTTAGTGGACGGGATATGAGCCAAACTAAAAAATCGAATATCCAATATTGTTCCTGTCATTTTAGGCAGTTCTTATCACACTGATGTTTCTCTTAGTGCTTATCATACTGGTAATTTTGGTTTTAATTAATGGGATGAAACATCAGGATTGAGGGCTGAGACTGAGATTGGTTGAGCATTTGTATCAGCGGTACCTTGCTACCGCAGCTCCATCCCCAGATCTCTGCTGCACAGACTCTGGCTTCAAATGACGTGTTTGGCACTAGATGGAAGTCTTCATATCAGAAATATTTTGGCTTCATTTCTGGACAGTGGGAGGATGTGGATATGCGTTGTCCATCTTCATATAGAGTCCAAGAATGTGACATGCAACATGGTTCACAGACAGAATCAAACCCCAGATGAGGGGTTAAAGTTGTGTTTGTCATGGCTATAATAGATGTAATAGCTGTATGTACAACACAGTGGGAGACCTTTTAATGTCGTGTTCTGTGTCGTTATCATGTCGTTATCAAACCTGTCAGACGGTATCAATCACAGCTGTTTTTCATGTGCGATATTTTCTGATGGAGACACTCTGGCAGTCGTTCGGGTTTGGGTCGACCATTCAACAAAATGCCAAGTGATGAAAACGACCACATGACCTCCAGATGATGTTTATGCACTTTTCTTTACTGGCTCAGAAAATCACTTTTGTCTGCTGCCGCCCTGCTGCTCTCACTTACACATTTGTTATCGTCAGCTTCACTGGTTTGTCATGGTTTTGCCTCTGACATTGTTTACCCCAGTGCCACAGAAGAGATCAGAGGTTTCTCAGCTCACATGTGTGTGCTATTTCCAGTAGCTGTTTTTCATCACCACTGTGAAAAGGTGGACGTGAAAAATAGTCAGTTTTCATGATGTATTTCCCTCACCTGTTGCTGAAATTATCTGAGCGGTAGTTTTAGTCATAACTCTTGAGCTCAGGGTGCTGACACTAGTGTGTAAAAGATGACACTGGCTGAAATATTCCTGCTGTCTTCATAGTTTGTCTAAGAGAACAGATCTGTTGCATTTTTTAGAATGTTACATATCGTCCACACTGCTCTGGCATCTGCAGTCCAGACACACACATTAACCAAAGACAGACAGAGAGAAAACAAATGTTCAAAATCTATGAGTGGGAGTTGATTACTAAGGGGAAAGGGGAAGGGTTCTGTTGAGCTTGTTGTGGTGTGATCCTCTCCTAAAACAAATCTACCTGTCACTGCTGCTCGAATGAGGCCAAAGACATCAGAGAGGAGGATACAGTACAAGGCGGAGCAGATGCCGATACCAGTATTGGGGAGTAAACGAATGATATACCAATATACTGGCCGATATACATTTATATATTATAATATATAATATATACAAAAATGTTATGAATCCTTAGATGTCGTTATAAAACCCTTATGACAAAGGAATGTTATGGAGGATTGATATTTTACAGTTTATTCAAAAAATGTATTATAAATAACTCCAAATAAAAAGAACCACAACCAAAAATGCTCTCCATGAAATGCATCTTTTCTGCATTTTTAACTAAAAGTTTTCATACTGCTGTATATCCACAGACATGAATGCTGACACAGAGATGTCTGTAATAGGGGCAGATCAGCCAATTTTTTACATTATTATAAAAAATAAACATATACGTGTATAAATGTTAACAATGCCAGGAAGTATTTTGATCAGTTTGTGTTTGACACTGAACAAATGAATTATTACCTATTTTATGCTCTGTGACAGTTTTGTCTGCAATGAGAAGAAAGGTATTTTCTTGAGTTAGACACTGATGTTTTATATGCAAATAGATGGAGGAGCCCTTCATATAGTGTAAATGTAACTTGATTGATTACGACTGTATTTGCTTAAACATCAGGTTTACAGCAGGTTGAGACATGCATTATAAGTAGTTTATCTCCAACATGTGATATATGAGTCTGCTGTTGCAGTGTCTTGTAATTTCAGTTTCAACATGCACAGCGGTCATGGATCACAGTGGCTTCATGTGTTCACCTGTTTGCAGCTAATTGAAAGGATTTCCGTGGTTTTGACAGCATGTGGTGTTGTTTAACCCCAGAAACACAGTTATTGAGAGCAAATCTCAGACATAGCAACACAGCGAGGGAGGAACCTAGTTCATTTTCCACTATTTTAAAGTCTCATATTTATCTTGTTTGTAATTCAACTAAATTCTAGTCTTAATTGTGATGGGCCATGTGTGGGTAAGTGCTTAGAACTTAAAAAGTTCAGAAATCCTTTTTCTTTTGCATAAATCTTTAGTACAAATTCTGAATTTCTTTTTCAGAGGGCAGTACAATACAAAGCAAGAAACATAACAGGTTAAACACAGTAAGTACTACAAACGAGACATACATATACTCTGTTTTTTTCAAAGTAGAAAAGAGTGAACACACAAATTGCAAACAGGTGTCACAGAAAGATTTGTTGTTGTGCTGTCATGTTTCTTTTCTACAGTTAGTATGTCACAACAGAATTTGATGTATAATGTATATCTGTATATTATTATACAGATTATGGGTTAATATCGATGACCACAGTTATATTAAACTTGGAATGAGGATTAGATCAGAAATCCTGCTCTTTAGTCCCAAACATCATTATTAAAATATTTGAGACCATGGAAACAACCTCTAGGTTTGGCAGTGTGGACTTGTTTTTCTCTGTAAAGGCATTTACAGATACAAACAAGAAGTATTTTATCAATTGAGTTTCAGAGTTTCAGGTCACGATCAACGTAACTGAAAATTGGAAGTGAGCAAATATGTTGTAGGTTTTGTGTGAAATAAATTAGAATACGCAGGCTGCCACCGTCTATATAACTAATGGGAAACACTGAACATATAATATGTACAAATTGCACCAAATCACTATCAGACACTGCCCTTCCTTGGGCCCTGAACAACACACATGCCAAGTGTGAAGCAGATAAGATGAACGGTTCTGGAGATACGTGTTCCACATTCAGACAGACAGAGATTTCTGGCATTATCAAATAGGTTATTTACTGAGCCACTCCAGTGCCAACACTCACTGGCTCTGAAAATGTAACACGCAAATTGAAGTGAGACCTGAGGCAGCGTCGTTAAGCGTGGAATAATAAAAGATACTTCACCTGGTCGTCAGACAGACTTTTGGAAGTCAAAGAGATGAGACGGGCGGGCAGGAAATCAAAGATGTCAGGTGGGTCCGGGCAGGTAGAGACAGGAACAATAGCTGCAGAACTCTCAGGCAACGTAGACGACCTGGCAAATAACAGGGCTGAGGTTTAAATGACTAATAGGATGCAGCTGAACAGGAAAGTGACAAGATCAGATAACCAGTTGAGACAGTAAATTCAGTGAGGATGATTAATAAGTATAGAGACCACAGTGTTTCATCTAACCAATACATGGAACTGCAGACACAAGGGAAGAAGGAGCAAGAAGTCGTAATAACCCAAGGCCCTTCAATCTCTTTACTGTAAATGTTATTTCACAGTACTTCATTGACTTATTAATGGCTGGATATTGATGTTAACGTTTTAATTAACAGGTTTATCTGCCCCTTTTGTGCCCAGGTAATGAAGATGTGGAGCCGTGTTTTCACTGTGACGGTGTTGCTGTCCTTCATGAAACAGGCAGAAGCACAGGGTAAAAAAAAATAAGAGCTATCTTCCCAACTACTACTTAAATCCACCACTGCAGGAGATCTCCTCGTGTGTTTGTGTGTCTGCTTATGTGGTTTGTTTTGTTCACTTCTTCTCTCCATCACTTCAATTTGCAGGCCGGTGTAATAATGTGCAAGCAGCAGACGTTGTCTTCCTGGTGGACGGGTCCTCCAGTATTGGCCGAGCTAACTTCCTGCAGGTGAAGGGCTTCATGGCCGGAATCGTCAAACCGTTCGCCGGCTCCGTCAGCGAGTCAGAGATACGATTCGGGGCCATACAGTACAGTGACACCTCCAGGTGATTGACATGTGAACATTAACTTCATCACTCAGACATTAGCAGAGTGTCTTGTTGTATTAATTACAGCTCGACCTATATGTTTTTTTGGGGGCCAATGCCGACTTTTGGGAATAAATTGGCCGATATATCCAAATTGCAGTTATTCCTAAGATGTTGTAATCAAACCCTCATGGCAAAGAAATATAATTGAGGCTTGATATTTTTTAAGTTTAGTCATAAGCTATATAATGAATAAACTATAAATAAAAATAAACACAAATGCACACATTTTATCATTGTTTTCATATTGATGCTTGAACAGTGATATCGATGGGACTGTTAAAGGCTCTTACGGCCGATACTTATCAGCCAACCGATAAATCAGTTGAACTTTAGTATTAATACACATTTCCCTCTCTCCAGGGTTGAATTCACCTTCTCTACTTACCTGAATGGCACCGATCTGGTCAACGCCGTTCAAAACCTGAACTATAAAGGTGGAAACACACGCACTGGTGCTGGTCTTAAGTTTGTCGCTGATAACTTCTTCAACCCTTCGTCCAGTCGGGATGTCCCAAAGGTTTGAGCAGCAACTATTCTATAATGTTTTATTATCAACAATATATGTTTATTATTATAGCAGTTCTTGTTTTTTTTTTATTCTGCCTGTGGGTCACTCCTTTCAGATCACGATCCTGATCACAGATGGAAAGTCACAGGACAGCGTGCAGGAGCCCGCACAGAAGCTGCGCAGTCAAGGAGTGCATGTTTTTGCAGTTGGTAGATGTCTCCTCTACTCTGTCTCCTCTTTTTCTCACAGTGGCTGGAAATTCTTTAACACCTGCTTATGAACCTCTGAGCTTTTGTTCACTTTGCCAACTCTCTGTGTTTGTTAGGCATAAAGAGTGCAGACAGGAAGGAACTGGCTCAGATCTCCTCTGAGCCCAGCAGTGATTTCACCTCCTTCGTTGGGGACTTCAAACTGCTCAACACTCTTCTTCCTCTTGTGAGCCCCAGAGTGTGTTCCAAAGCAGGAGGCGTCTACGCCAGCGATGGTAGCTTAAATACCACAGTTTAACATCTGCGCACTAAAATTCACACAGTCGCAAATATGTGTAAACCTGCATCTAATTTTATCCATTTCTCACCTTGCTTCCCCTCTCCTCTCCTCCCCTCTCCTCCTCGTCGTCTCCTCTCCTCTCCTCTCCTCATCTTCCTCCTCTCAGAGGCGTTCTCTGGTCCGTCCAACATTCAGTTTACTGGGCAGACGACCGATTCTCTCAGGTTTCGTTGGACTCTTGCCAAGGGGCCTGTGAGTGGCTATGTCGTCCAGTACGTGCCCCTCTCCGGCCTGGGTCAGCCTATCACAGCAGATTTGCATCAGGTGAGACCCAGTGTTGAAGGATATAGTTTTGACATTTGAAACTGAGCAGCAAAACGGTCACGTGACTTAGTCAAGTAGTTAATTGCAGTTTGAGGAGCCAAAGTCAGCCGTGCTCTGCGAGAGAAGCACATGCCTTCAGGCATGTCTAATGGGTGGATCTTCTTCATGTAGATGCTGTAGAGATTAAGGTATGGCAGAGCAAAGAAATTCCCCTGAGTGTACTCCAGCCAACATGATGAAGATAGAGGAATGTCACGGGCTCAACGCCTCATCCATCTCTTTTAGTCATTTACTTTGCAAAAACTTGTTTTAGGTGAGAACGTTTAAAAAGATGAGCCACTTTTGCAGGAGACTGTGCCCATCAATCAGAGGACGTTCACTGCAGGAGAGCTGAGGTCGGGGACAGACTACCTGGTGACCATCATCGCCCAGTACCCCAACAGTGTGGGAGAGTCTGTTTCTGCCAAGCAACGAACCAGTGAGTAACTACAATGGAACTCACCCTTGCCAAGGCCCAAAATTCCCCTTTAATACAATGAAGCTGCACCAAATTCCACACACCCAAAACACCTTATCCTGGATCCATCCCCAGATCTGGATCTGCACCAAAGTTAAACGGGTTCTTCCCTGACCCATGCTGCATCCCTCCACCAAGTTTCATAGAAATCTGTTCCATTGTTTTTGTGTAATCCTGCTTACAAACATACAAACCAACTAACAAACAAATGGAGGGGGTGAAAACAAACCAAACTTCCTTGGTGGAGGTAAAAAGTAAAGGATGCAAATGCCAGATGAGAGATATTTGCTAAAATGCAAATGCGACCGCTCTCACACAAGACACAATCAGTAATTCAAATGTTATCCCACAGGGTCTTTGCCGGGCATCTCCAGTCTACATCTAATCCAGGCGGGCTTCTTCTCTCTCACGGTGGGCTGGGATCAACCATCATCACCCGTCCAGGGCTACAAACTCACCTATGGACTACGAGGTCAGGCACGCACACACACACACACACACACACACTCTCTCTCTCTCTCTCTCTCTCTCTCTCTCTCTCTCTCTCTCTCTCTCTCTCTCTCTCTCTCTCTCTCTCTCTCTCACACACACGTTTCTATTACCTGTGCCTCTCCCCATTTCTTTATGTCTGACGTGTGTTTCAGTTTACAGGACGTCAGCACCATATCCTCTATATGCAAATTATTATCTTGCCACAAAACCAAATCTTGGCAGAATGAAGGGTTGCAGTAGAAATAAAGGAGGAGAAGAAGCTACAGTAGAGAATGAAAACAGTTAACCTGTTGGTGGCAAGTTGGAAACATGTCGAGAATGTACAGCAGGCAAAGCTAAGGATCGCTTCTCTCACACCTTAACCCCCCTCAGGCACGAGCTGTCAGTTAAGGATTTTCATAACCCGCTCATTACCTAAGATATCAAATAACATTTTATCACGGCCATTCCCGAAAATTATATAGACAGAGAACACCTTTACTTATGTCACCTTTCATCATTTTAATTCCGTCCTTGCCTTTCCAGACACAGGGTGTGGCGCAGCTCACAACAGTGTCAGACGTCTCAAGGTGCTCACGCTGTGATTCAGGGCAGGAAAGTTTCCCCCGAGGGTTCATGCATTTAAACTAGTGTCTCCTGCCGAACATGGGGCAGGAGTGCCAGTCTCACATGGAGCTCCTCTGTTTAGGCAGGCAAATGTGTAAGAGTGTTCAAAATGAGCTCAGTGTGTATCCTGTAACCAGAGGTGTGGTGTTTCTACCTGTCTCTCTCTGTGTGCCGGCTCGAGCAAGTGTGCACCTTAGGCACTGACAGATGGATACTGACAGCTACCCAAGCACATACAGGACATGCAATACAGACAAGGCGTCTCTCGGAAAGTTCAGGATGCATCGAGCTCATTCCATTAAAGGCATTAAATATTATAATACACGCACTTTGAGGCCAGAGAAAGACACATCCAGATTTTTGCAGCTTTTGCAGTTATCGCTGCAAATCGCTGTTTGTGCACTAATTTGTCTCTTTGTCCTGTTGGTTGTGTGGTTGGAAGAGCAGGTCAGCCAGCGGCTCAGCTCCTGTCGCAGTCTCTGTCCGCCGACTCCACGTCCGTCACCTTGGAGTCGCTTCAGGCCGACACGGAGTACGTCATCAATCTCTACCCCCTGTTCCCCCGAAATTCGGCATCCCCGTCCACCCTCAACGCCCGAACACGTGAGTCTGTCCTGTGGCTGGTTTGAAAACAAGTAAAGACACAATATTAAAGCTACAAAGTGGTAGAAATGTTATAACACGTGTATTTTATTGACAGTATTTGTGGTTTGGATTGGGTTTCAGTGTAATTGGCTGATATTCTAAGTTTCTGTTTGCTCATATATTTCTTCAGTGCGCCTCGAGGCAGTGAAGCAGTTATCAGTGGAGACGGAGTCAGAGGGCAGTGTGCTTTTGAAGTGGAGAGGCGTCATTGGTGCTCGGGCCTACCGTCTGGTCTGGGGACCGTTTACAGGTCAGGACAATGCCGTCAAACACATCCACATCTGTCTCTTCAGCCTTGATTAATTTTTTTCTCCAATTTTGCTGTTGTTGTTACACTTCTGTTCGAAGGTCGAAATGTTGAGACTGTGGAACTCGCTGGCGACAGGGAGTTCCATACTTTGTCCAGACTGCAGCCCGACACCGAGTACATCATCACCATCATCACGCTGTTTGAGGGCAACAAAGAGGGCCCTGCCGCCACCGCCAGGTTCAAGATAGGTAGGTGGTCGTCCGACAAACATCGCTCTCTGCTCGTATCGTATAGTCTTCCCTCTCAAAAGTAACAGCAGACACACGCACCAAAACAATAAGCCAAATTACATACATAATTTGTGTCCCTTCGTGGAAGCAGACAGGAACACAATGCAGATGGACGGGGCGGATGGCCAACAATCGTCCCTGCTGTTTGCCTCTGCTCTGACGAACCAACACATGTTGCTGTTCAGTTCTGCTTAAGGAACATTTCTAGTGCACCTACACACACACACACACACACACACACACACACACACACACGCACACACGCCATCTGTGTGTCATGAGTAATGCCCATATGGAGTCACTTCAGTGGGATCAATGTGACTTGAATGAAGACTGAGTCACTGCATTGAACAGGACTGGAGGAGTCCAGACTTCAGAGGGAGACATGCGATGTCTTCTCTCTTCTACATGTTGTTCACCACAGTGACCTACACTTTGAGCTTGTTTCTCTTGTGTTTGTTCCTGTGTAAACCAGCAGAGGTTTGTGGTGTCTGTGGTTTGTGATTTACAACTTTACATCCTTCTCATTAGGAATTTTTTTTTGCTTTGAGTCTGGACCACATTGAATCATGTTTATTTGCGATTCAATTCCAATAAGCTGTCTCTCATTTAGGATGTCAAACATAATGTCCAAACCAATTTAGTAAAGACTGCGTGACATTTATAGTTCATGTCCAGATGTTTTATCAGTGGACTTTTGGTTTGTCCTTTTCCACCATCTGCAGTGGCTTTGTTTAGCGTTCAATAACCAAAATAATGAAATTAAAATTTGTTCCTACATTTGTTCCTAGAGATGTTCAGGTGCAAGACACTTCTGGAGGAGTTAGAGCAGTGTAGAAGAAGTGATTACAAGGAAAAGAAAATTGCAGTTTTATCTGGGTGAAACTAATATATTTAAAAGACGTGGTATTGGATCTGTAGATTTGTGTACTTGCCGATGTCCGACCCGGCATTTACAGTTGTATGAAGGAATTTCCAATGCTGTTTTTTTGACCTGTGTGCTTCCCACTGACACCTGCTTCGTTTATCACAGTTACAGTATTTCATTCAGACAACTCACGTTTGAAATGTTTATTGCAGCAGCAGAACATAGTTAGTGTTTGGCGTGAAGGCTCCAACTTCATCATCTCCCCAGATATGATTACATAGATATAATGAGCAAATATCGTTGACACCCTCCTGTCAGAGCCTGCAGGTCGATGCTGGGGTCGTGGAGGGGCTGAATCACCAGGCAGCGAAACTGATTCAGTAGCTGCAAAAACAAGCAAAGGAGGTTGTGTATTATAGAGGATTGTGGAGCGTGAAGAATGTCACATCATTAGAGCAGTGCGGCGTGAGTTGAAAGCCTGAACTAGCTCACAAGCATCGCTCCATTAAAGAGAAGGTGTTTGTCTGTCGTACACTCCAGTGGCAGTCTGAGGGCGGGGCTGTGATATGGTGTTTGATATTTTTTAACTGTCAGCGATAGTACCAGTAGTTATTGTATAATTTCACAACAGAAATCTGAACCCTGCAGAATAAGAACAGCAGTTGTGGCCCCTTGCTGTGGTTCTTCCCCCATTCTGACTTATTTCACACTTTCGCACTGTGCTCTCAATAAAGGCCCAAAAATATACTTAAGAAGAGAATCTCACTTTGTTTAACTATTCCTCTGTCTGACTGTAAATATTCTAGGATACCCATTCTATCGGACAGTTTAGCTAAAGCCTCATGTTAAATTCCATCAGAACATTCATGTGTGTTTGTATTTGGTAACTTACAGTGAAATCCCATTAGGGAACGGATCTCTTTGTGACCTATAACACTTTCAATGTACGTAAAGTTATTGCAGGATTGTTCAAGGGGAGACGTATTGATGGATTGATGACAACAGGGCTTCACCTATGACATGACATATTACATAATAACTACATATTTCACAACACGTGTTTTCCCCAGAGCGTCAGGAGCAGCAGGTCCTCAGAGCAGCCACCACCAGCCCCTCCACTGTCCGCCTCACGTGGAGGATCGTTCAGTCGTCTCAAGGATATCGTCTGGAGTGGAGGGAGGGAGAAGGTCTGATGTCACACACACACACACACACTAAATCTAACATTTTATCAGATTAACTTGAATGTGATAACATTGCTTTTTTTTTATCTACTATGAAATCATTATTTTAACACAATGTAATATAAAGCACCTGCACTACACAAGTCAAGATCCAATAATTATTCTAAAACCTTCAAATCTCACAATGTTAAAGAAAGTTTTAAAAAACTGCCCCCTGATCTGGATACCCTTAAAATTTGGCTCCTCCCTGAGCCATACCACATCCTTCCACTAAATTTAATGGAACTCCGTTCAGAGGTTTTTGTGTAATCCTGCTCTCAGAGGTAATACACCCGTTAATGTTGGATCGTCACTCTGTCTCCAGGAGGAAGTGTCCAGACCCTGTCGTTTCCCAGAAGCACCACCAGCTATGAGTTGGCAGGCCTCCGACCCAACACAGAATACATCATCACCCTGTACACGCTGTTTGAAGGTCGAGAGGAGGCCACACCTGTCTCCACCACGTCCAGAGGTCAGACATCTACCCAGGGGGTGCTCTAAACTTTGAATTTATGTTTAAATGATTTATGGTTCATCAATGATGCTGTGGTTGGATTCCCTGCAGATGTGTTTCCATATAGATGTCTTTGTTTAAACGTTTCTTTATCCTTGTATGAGTTGTTCATCCTCTGGTGTTGCAGACGAGCAGCCTGTGGGGAGAGTGTCCAACCTGAGAGTTGTGGAGTCTCTGGGCAGCACAGTCAGACTTGGGTGGACGGGTGTAGCCGGGGCCACACAGTACCGCATCATCATCCTCAACACAGAAGGTACAGTAACTGATTTGAGTTTTTATTTTATTAGTCATTCTGATTTGTTTTTATTGCTCAATTATGAATAAAAACACAACTGTGGATGTGACATCTGCCTGTGCTTCATGTCATGTCAGCGGGAACAGAAAAAATCCAGACGATCGGCGGGAACCAAACGACCCTTGACCTCAGGGACCTGACAGTGGGCGTGTCCTATGGCATCAGTGTCACAGCTCTGGTGGGAGAAAATGAAGGAGACCCAGTTACTGTCTACATCAAACCAGGTGATGTCCTGATAATCTGCTGATGTGTTTCCTGTTCCTGTGTATTTTCCATTTATCTGTCAATTGCAGCGCCTGGAAACAGATATATTATTGTATATTCTTTAGTGTTACCTGTGGATCTCTTAGTCGAGGCAACAATGTAATAAACACTTAACTCAATATCTGGATGTCACCTTGAAAGCCCATTGTTTTGGATGGATGTACTGGTGTAAAATCTCTTCTCTCCTTCTGCTGTCGACAACAGTGACTATGACGGATTCTGTGGTTTTGAGAGCAATGTCTGAAAGTTACAAGTATAAAGTTGTAATTGAAAAGAACATTGGAATATTACAAGAATACAATGTAATTTAAAGAGAAAAAGTCATGATATTTCGACTTCCTGTGGATCCAAAATCTTGATTGCTAATCTCAGTGTTTCTTGAGAAACTACAAAACCCCAAAAGAGGTAACTTCCTCCAAGTCTGTGTGATTCTTTCTCCAGAATAGACTCAGTTTCTTACACAACCTATTTTAAGTCCTGATACCAATGTTAATGTGGTGCTGATGAGCCAAAAGATTTCATCAAAAGTTTTAAACATAACATTTTTGTCACATGAGGCTTCGTATCCCCTTTGTTTCAGAGCAAAGTGCGGGCAGAGTGACGAACCTCAGAGTGACAAACGCAAACAGTCGGAGACTTCGAATTGCCTGGACAGGTGTCACCGAGGCAACTGGGTACAGGGTGACATGGAGACAAGGAAACAGTAAGTTTCAAGAGTTTTAATCATTTTATGAGTTTATCCTTTTGAATGGTGTATCTGTCTTATACATCATATACATTTAAGATTGTTTGAAGTCATGATCCTTTTTTTCTAAAAAAGCAGCTGACTTTGAAGTTTGATCTCCTCTCTCTATCTTTTGGCGTGGAGTCAGTTTTTCATGTGCGTGATATCCTCTTGTTTCACACAGCAGGTGTCGAGCAGTCCCGTGTTCTGGGGCCGGAAGCTACGGCCTTCACGATAGACGGCCTGCAGCCAGATGAGGGGCTGGTCATCGGCATTGCAACTGTTGTCGATCAGCACGTTGGAGAGGTGGTCTCTCTGTCTACTCGCACTAATCCCCACAGCGGATCAGTGTCGGGGCTTCGCATCATCGATGTCACATCTCAGAGGATCCGCATCGCGTGGTCACCTTCCACCAGGGCAACGGGCTATAAGATCACCTGGCGCAGTGATAGTGGTGAGCAATGATGGCATTTTATAGACATGAGATAAATACACGATAACAGGGCAATATGATGAAAAGATTTAAGTATCTGCAGATGAAGAATCTTAATTTTCATCTCTCTGCCATGTTTCTCTCGGTTTAGGTGTTGAAGCGTCTCGCAATGTGGCGTCCGACATCTCTTCCTTCACCATCGACGGACTACAAGCAGACGCAGCCTACAGCGTGCTCGTTTCTGCACTGAGCGGCTCTCGAGAGGGAAGCCCCTCCACCCTGAACATCCGAACAGGTACCACTCGGAACATGTCTAATTGTCTGTCATAGTGACAAACTTGACAATAAGTAGAGGAATGTGAGGCTCAACATTTTTCCTCTCCTGATTGGCAGAATCAGATAAGGCCGTAGTTGGGACTGTGACGTCACTGCAGGTCCAGGAGGCCCGAGGAGAGGTTGTCCGAGTCTCTTGGGTCGGTGTGCAGGGAGCGACGGCTTATCGTGTTTCATGGAGGAAAACAGACGGTGGGTCTATTGTGGAATTTATTTTCAGCACTCCTTTTGTATGACATGAAGCAACTGGAATGGCACTTGTAAAGGGCATAAGCTCAGCCAAGGCCCAACACTCCCCTTTTGAAACCACATTTACATTCACTAGATCAAGATTTTTATTTGGATCTGCACCAAATTGCACACACTCATAAACATCAGTCTCCCAAACATATCTGGTTATTATAATCAAGATCCATTAATGATTCTCAGAGAAATCAAAGTAAATGTTAAGAAAACACTTAACCTCTCTGGCGGAGGTAGCAAATGAGTTTTCTTTGGATATGGATGTTTTGTGGGAGCAAGTCTGTATCACACGACTCACTAACCCTCGCCCTGTGCTGCTAAAGGTGGTGCAGGACGGAGCCAGCTGGTTGGTGGAGATGTGACAGCGGTGGATTTAGAACGGCTGGACCCTGGAGCTCAGTACGAGGTGCAGGTCATGGCTTTGGTTGAGAACAGAGAGGGAAATCCCGTGTCTGTGAGAGTCACCACGCGTGAGTCCTGTCTTCACAATTTCAAACAGTGTTACAGAGTTCATGTGTAGATCAGAGAAAATGTACAACAGACTTAAGTCCTGAAGTCTTCTTTGAAGTAATAGATGGATTTAAAAGTACTTGTACATAATAGAAAACCTGTGTATTTTTTAGGTCACGGAAAAAAGCCTTTGTAATGGAGCATGAGAATACTCTCACTTGTTTGTATGCATGAATGTAGATGTACAAATCGCTGTGTATTTGTTAATTCTCTGTATCCATGTCTACAGCTGGCACCAACATTCCCTCTCCCTCACCTACTACAACTTTACGAGTGGCTGAGGTTACCCAGAGTTCTGTGCGGTTAGACTGGATTCCTCTCCCCCGAGCCACAGGATATATTCTACGCTGGAAAGATGAGACGGGTAAAAGATGTTGATACATTATTTGCTTTAGACTCTTGTATTTCTGTTCTGCAGTCCTGCCATTTTAGCTGTTGACATTCCTCAGATACCGGTCGAGGCTTGTCTGTTACGCTGCCCGCTTCGGTGACCTCGTACCAGGTGACTGGGCTGCGTTTGGGCCGTCGATATCGCTTCAGCGTGCAGCCCAACTTTGACAGTGGACTGGGAACAGAGACCTCTGTAGATGAACACACTGGTAACACACCCACAGATACATATTCATATACCTGACCTCATGACCTTACCTCACTTCACCACACAAACGTCTCTGTCGACAGTGTGTGCGGGGGGGCGTCTGGATGTGGTGTTTCTGGTGCCGGCATCCACCGATCGGAGCAATCTTGCAAGACCTCTGCGTGACCTCCTCACCAGCGCAGTGAGGTCGCTCCACACCATCGGCCCCCGAGACTCACAGGTACTCATCTTGACAAATCCGTTTCAGAGCATGAAAGGTTAAAGGTTATGGTGAATTCTTTTATTTTTCCCTCCCTGATTCAGGTCGGAGTTGTAGTTTACGGTTACAGACCCAAAATATGGTTCCTGCTCAATCGCCATGGAAGATCTGACACGCTGCTTCAAGAGATCCAGGCCACGCCCTTCGATGAAAGTCCGGGGAACAACATTGGTCGGTTTTTCCTAAATATCTTTCCTTACTGAACTTATTTTCTCTACCTGCTCATGATGTGTGTGTTGGCGGTTGTGATATTGTCTCGTCCCCCTCTGCAGGAGAAGCGGTGACCTTCACCAGACAGTACGTGCTGACTCCTACGTCTGGACGCAGGCCGAGGGTCCCCGGGGCTGTTGTCATCATTGCAGACAAAAAATCAGCTGACAACCTCACTCTGGCAGCCAGCAGTCTGAGAGCTTCAGGTGTGAAGGAGCACAACAACAAGCAGAGTGTGACTCTAATCATCCATAGTCTGACTGAAACTTAGGGTTTGCTGAATGTAGCTACCTGTACAAAGCAGTTTGCTTTCAAGATTTAAACTCCAGAAGTGTGTGTGCATTGATTAAAAACAAGGCTAAAGTCTTGCAGCCTATTTGGAATTTAAAAAAAAGCTGAAAAAACATGGAAACATGGATGATAAAATGCAGCCCCTCTGTCTGTCTGCTAGGTGTCACTGTGTTAGCGGTGGGTATTGACCAGGCGGAAACCGAGGAGCTACGTCGCACCGTGACCGACGGCAGCACCCAGAACATCCTGTATGCCCGTGATGCAGCACAGCTGGGGACTCAGCACAGTGATCTGGCCGACTTACTCTGTGGAATTGCCAGAATACCAGATGTGAGAAGAAACATGAAAAATCCATATGTTCAGTTCATAATCTTATCTTCAGCCTCAGGGTTGAGTTTGGTTTTATCAGCTTACTGTGACCAAGACACAAGACATTTCCCCAAAAGTCTGACTCTCAATTCAGCCAACACGTGGACCCATATTGAAATGTTTTGATGGTTATTTGTGACCTTTTAATGGAAATTGCATGTAGCTGAATGAATGCAGGCTGCAAGTGGTGCAGTGGTTTGCACTGAGGCCTCACAGCCAGAAGGGTCCTTTGCGTGTGGAGTCTGCATGTTCTCCTCGTGTCTGCGTGGACTTTCTCTGGGTACTCCAGCTTCCTCCCACAGTACAAACGCATGCAGATTAGTGTCACAGGTTAACTGGTGGCTGTTAATCGTCCGTAGGTGTGAATGGTTGTTGGTTGTGACTCTGTATGTTGGTCCTGTGACGCGCTGGCGACCTGTTCAGGGTGTACTCTGCCTCTCAGCTGGGATTGGCTCCAGCTCCGCCCTCAACCATCAAAGGAGAAGCGGTACAGATGATGGCCAAGTGGCTGGAGCACACTGCTTAATTCAAAGCTTTTGTGAAAATTAACAAAATTTCTATTCTGCTGTGTCTTAATCAGAGAGACTCTGATTAACCATTTTTATAGTTATATAAAATGTTGATATAAATTATTTTGCATTTACTATTTTATCATTGTGATTAAATGTATCCTCTCAGCCTCATGACTCTATCCTTGTGTTTTTAGGTTCATCCAGGTCCAGAGCAGTGCACTGTTCAGTGCCCTCGGGTGAGTTATTCTCTATCTGCACTTTCACACTGAACTTTTTCTTCCTGTGATTTCTAATCAAGTCTCATCTTTACTGTTTCTTTTAGGGGGAGAAGGGAGCGCGCGGTGAGAGGGTACGATGAAGATATTGCTCTGTTATTTTTTTACCACTTCTCTTGTAATTTGTATCTTCAGTTGTTAAAGTGCCACTTTTTCTTTATTTGACCCCCGCAGGGTGAGGGAGGCAGAGATGGTGCTGATGGACGCAAGGGAGAGTCTGTGAGTCATTCGTTAACACTGACCATGATGATATTATTTGGCATTACAGCAGCGTTCTGCTATTTTCGATTAATTAATGTGTCTACTTATGTGTGCGTGAGATGTAGGGTCGTGATGGTTTGGCGGGAAGGGAAGGCCCCAGAGGCCCTGAGGGACGCGCAGGTCCCCCGGGCCAATCTGTCCCTTTTGACTCCTCTGGAGCGGTGAAAGGAGAAAAGGGGGAGAGAGTGAGTGGAGCTGAGGCCGAAGCAACAACATCACCAGAACTTATCCTGATAGAAAAAAGTCTGACATTTTGTTTGGTGTTCAGGGTTTTCCTGGTATTGATGGGAATCCGGGGTTGCCGGGACGACCAGGCTCCCCTGGAAATGCAGGGGTCCCGGTGAGTAGAGGAACATAAATCCACAGAACTGCTGGATGTGTTTGTGTTGTTGTATAAGCATAATGTTGTTCATTTGTCCTGCAGGGCTCACAGGGCCTGACTGGTATCAGAGGAAATCCGGTGAGTAATGGTTCTCCTCACCTACAGACTTTGACATATGAATATTAATGTCTTTGCTTCCTACACCTCCTTTTTTATCAATTTTTTTATTTTACAGGGTGACCCAGGGTTAACAGGGCCCCAAGGGTCAAAGGGCGGTAAAGGTGATAGGGTGAGCTGAAATAGTACATTTCACGTAGTTGGTGTGTGCTTGTTTGAAAGTGATGTTGATGGTTCTTTGCTGATGCTTCAGGGGGATCCAGGCTCTGCTACATCTGGAGATGGTCTGCCCGGGAGGAAAGGAGAAGCAGGCATCCCAGGGATACCGGTAAGAGGCTGACACAGGATGATCTTAATCAACCATGAGACACATCACTTATCTGCATTTGCTTTGTATGGTTATTATGTACCACATGAATACAACAATGGGCCCGACGCACACAAACCCTCTACACTCAATAGTCTTTATATCCATATACTTACCAGTATTTGTGTATTTTTTTCATTAAGGGTTCTCTGGGTCGACCAGGCAGCGACGGGGGCAAAGGGACACCTGGCATTCCAGGGTTACCAGGTCAGGATGGCCGCTCTGGGATACCAGGTACACCCGGACTCTCCATCAAGGTTTGTCTCCTCCACCGCTTCACTGCAATTCACTCAATTTAGAAGATCTCGACATCAAATCTGGAAGAACTCAAATTTTGTTCAAGATAATTTACACAGATTTATTTATTTGATCTTATCCATGAAGAAACAAACCTTACCCCGTGTAGGTCACTAAATTGAAAAATGCAGCTCTGCTCTAAACTGCAATGAGCAGTCTCTTATCCAGGTGACGATTGATCCGATGCTTTGTCCGCTGGTATTGTATAAAGACAGCAGGGTTGGTAAACATGAATTTGCTGTTTTTACTGTTATAATGTCTTGGTATATAATGAAAATAGTTCCCTCGCTGTGATTTGATGATGAAACTTCCACTGACAGTTTCATACTCAGGCTTTTAGAATGAGTTGTTTTATATAAGAACATATTTTACAGCTGCAAAGACATTGACAATTCTGTTGTTTTTTAAAGACTAAGAGACACAATATGCTCACTCAATGCTGTCCTCCATTTAGATTTCCCTATTCTGTAATATAAATGTGTGTGAAACCTTCCTGCAGGTTTCTCAAGGCGTTTTAAAAACCTCGGTGAATTCTTGTTGGAGTCCTCTTGCTGCTCCAAGTTGTTGTCAGACTCGCACACATGGTGGCAGCATAGAGCCACGTACATATTTCTTGAGTGGAAGCTCATGCATGATTTGAGAAGGGATTCTTGTTCCCCAGAATCATGTTGAGGCTGTGATTTTTGATTTTATTAGTGATACTAATGAATTTAATTTCAGTCTTTTTCAAATTATAATTTCCAAGTAGAAGGATGGCGGCACACAGATGTCTCTAGCTCTATAATTTCAGATACTGGTTCTATTCCAAGGACATATCTCATACGTCATATTTCTCTGGAAACTCAAAAGAATCACTCTACATGAAAATATACACTAGATATCAGTTTCTTATCCCTCAGAAAGAAAATAATTCATTTCCTTGGATCAAAAAGAATGATCAAGTCACTTAGTTTTTATTAATAATGAAAAATTTCAATAATTTAGTTTTCTTCCTGGTACTGTGACATTAGCTTTCCACTTTTTTTAAATACAAGGAACAGAGGAGAGGTGGTTTTTTTTGTGTATTTATCTGTACACGTGTAGCACAAGAATCTCTGGATCTGTTATCATAGGGAAACTTTAACAACATAACAACAGTGTTCAGCATCCCCTCCTTCTCCCCATCTTTTTTTTCTGCAGGGAGAGAAGGGCGGCCCAGGAGAGCGGGTGAGTCACACTATCACCAGCTTGCCCTCTCACGGCAGAAATATCCAGAGCAAGCAAATATCCTCGGCAGCATAATGACTCTCAGCTCTTATCTCTCTTGGCTGACAGGGACCTCCAGGAGTAGGCAGCGGGGTGGCCGTGAAGGGCGAGAAGGGCTCCTCGGTAAGCGCTGTCAATCACTGGCGTTGTGCTGACATGTCGAGTTTGCAGATGAACCCTGCGTGTGCACGTGGGGGGAGTATTTTGCATTCGCTAATTGACTTTCTTACTATCAGGGCACTGCAACATCTCCAGGGGCTCAGGGTCCTAGAGGACCAACGGGACCACAGGGCAGCAAAGGAGACAAGGTAGCTGCAGATTGATTCAGTGTACGAGTGGCTGAGCACCTGCAGTGTTTATCTCAGACAAATGGCTTGTGCTTGTTTTTTCCAGGGCGACGGTACTGATGGGCTGCCCGGACCTCAAGGCAGGCAAGGAGAGCCTGGGGACAGGGTAGGTCAGACACAGAAGAATCCAGTTTATCAGAATGTAAATACATTGACTCTGCAAAACTGGGCAAGAACTATCATTTTTCACTGTTACATACTTATTTGTTCTTATTATCTCTTCATAGCAAGTATTCTTACTTTAATATTGTATATTTACAAATACATTTTTTATTTGTGCATATATTATCTTTTTATTTTGATTGTTCTGTCCTTATTACTAATTTACTCTATATTTTCCTACCGAACGTACTGTAACTTTTTAATGGAGCTTCCCAGCAAACGCTTTTCACATGACTGCACTTGTATAACCGCTGTGACAATAAACATCTTGAGTCTTAAATCAATAAATTCTGATAAGCACTGATAAGACACACCTCTGCTAAGGCTGCATAATCCTCTAGCTTTATTATTGTAAAAAAAATCAGATCTGTATCAAGACAACCTCACTGCCTCACCAGCATTTGTATTGGGGTCATCTGAGTTCATCATAATGTTGTAGTGCCGCTCATAGTTGCAGTTTATTCCTGCACATACCGTTAAAATATAGAATAGAATAGAATAGACAGCCATACAATGAAATTAGAGCTATAGCGGAACAGTTTGAAGGACAAAAAATAATATTACACTTTAAAGAATATTGCACATAAGATTATGCACTTAAAATAAATATATATAACATTAGTCTACATGACAATTACAAAAAAAAGGAATTAGTATTCCAGGTAATGTACTTAGGTTTTACATGATAATTGGTAAATATTCAATAAAATGAGTGGTCTATGAGGATGTATATATTAGCTCAAGGAATACAATATTGTTCTTTCCCTGATAATTCAGGGTTGTGAACTTATAAAGGACTTTATAAATGGCCACATGTTGGCGCTATCCACTATTAAAATGAATTAGCCCTGTCTGGAAACTCCAAAATAACAGCCAAGCTCATAATTAAACAGATCTAAAAAATATAACCTTCTCATTAGAGTTGATGAGTTTATGTTTAAACATGTTGCTCGTGTCTTTCAGGGTCCCCGCGGGCCTCCAGGAGAGATTAGCATCAAGGTAAGATAAAGGTAAGAGACATCCATCCTGTTGTTGTGTGTGGACAGAGAATGACCTTTGTCACTGTGTGCTCTGGACAGGGTGACCGAGGACAGCCAGGAGAGCCGGGATCACAGGGAGACAGGGTGAGTCACACGATCTGAGAGAGAAACAGTCCAGTGTGTGTGTCAGTATGTGTGTAGTGACTGGTCCACAATCACACACACAGCACCTGCTTTAGTTTTACCAGAGGAAAAAGGGGGAAAATGTAATTTCTCCAAAATGAAAAAGTCTGAATGCAACATCAACTATCTCTGTGTGCGTCATGTGTGAGTCTCATCAAGCCTGAAAAGGTCGAAAAAGTTCATGTAGAAAATGTTGGCGAGAAAAGGGTGGAGACGCAGCGGGCTGTCATTTCACTTCAGTCCAAAAAAAATATTTTGCTGTGAACTTGTTTGTACCTGAACAGAGAAGAGCAGCTTTAATGTCGATTCCAGGGCCTTATTATACCAATTCTCTTTTCTTTTTTTGAAACCAATGAGACGAACCTCTGCTAGATCATGTTCATAGTTGCGAGTCGGTGAAAATACAATCACTGGTAAATAAGGACTGTCTCTCTACGTCTAAAAAATGTATTTACACTGTAGATGCCTCGATTTTCCCCTTATAAAAGTTATTTTTGGAGCAAACCTGTGATCAATGCAAACAGGCTTTCCCAAGTAACAGTAGCATATCATTTTATAATTTAAGCTTGAATGTCCCTCGGTAGAACACATACCTCCACTACGGCCCGACAGTTCTAACCACATTTAAATTCACTAGATCCAAATTATTATTTGGATCCGCACCTAATTGCACACTATCATAAATATCAGTCCCCTAAATATCTCTTCATCAGGATCCATGAATTATTTTATGTGAAATCAATGACAATGTTGAAAAACATCCAATCTAAAATCGTGCAGCGAGATCAATTTCACAGTGGCTGCTGCATCTTTCTATAAGATGAAGGTGTTGTTGACAACAAGTCAGCCAATCAAAGACGACTTCCTGCAGTGACAACACTAACAGTGATGGATAATGCAATTTGCACATGCATGTGCTCACAGAGAGAGAGATACCAGTCAAGTTTCTCTTTAGAAATCAATCATCATTCTGCACGTGTATCTTTGCAGGGCGAGAGAGGACCAGCTGGTGAAACCGGGGAGAGGGTGAGTGCAGCAGTGTTTATTTATTTTTTATTTCATTTAAATTAATTAAACAGTTGGAGTCTTTCCTTTTTGTGGGATTTTGTGCTGTTTCTGTGAATAATTCTGTTTCCTCAGGGGGATCTGGGGAAGACAGGACTTCCAGGACCAACAGGGTTGAGAGTGAGTGACAGGCCATCACGCAGTATTGGCTAATGACTTCAGTGTGCCTTTTATGTTTCATATTTGTTGGGCGGGCTGACTGTTATAAATGCACGTGAGCCTCATGAATGAATCTTTTCATTTGTCATCAGGGTTTACCAGGGCTCGGTGGACCAACAGGAGAAAAGGTGAGACTGATTCAATGAAGTGTAATCATACGAGAGTCGGCGGGGGCAATGGGAACGTGATTCCTTCACAGAACGTTTCATAATCTGATGAAATGACTCTCTGAGCAAAGATGAAAGAACATGTGAACCCGTCTGTCCGCAGGGAAGCGACGGAGCACGAGGGGAGCCAGGCAGGAGTGTGAGTAATAAAATACAATTAATAATAATGAAATGTAATAAGTCATCTGTCTCTTTACTTTGAATATGCTCTCCATGAATGTTTTGTGTGTGTGAAAGACCCTAAACTGTATTATTCAAATCACACAGAGTCCAAGTTTTCCAGGAAAGAAAGGGGAACAGGTAGAGTGTCAGATTCTGTTCTAATGTAACTTATCATTTTGACTGGACAGTGGCACCATCATTCTTCACTCGGATTGGTCTCCTTCCCTTTTCTCTTCTTCCACAGGGGGAGCGAGGTCTGTCTGGCCTCGATGGGCAGAGGGGAGAAAAAGGAGACTCTGGACAGAGAGGAGAGAAAGTGAGAGACCACTGGATGACACAGTGTACAACTGTCTGTGTGTGATTGTGAATGTGCACGGTCACAATCTGCTATAATGTGTATGAAATGTCACAACCTGGCTCAAGGCTGGACAAAGTGGGAGGAGCAAATATTCAACTGGAGTCCCCACAACTGAGGCTAACTAACCTCAACTAACATGGCATGTAATGCAGTTACCCCCAGAAAGCCATGTATGCACGTCCCGAGCATCGGGACGTGCATACATGGCAAACGTGCATCTCACTGACTTAGGAATCGTGCATGTTGGACATATAATTCGCCCTTTGTGTAAATTGTGGCCCCTTTATGGCCCCTGATTAAGAAAAATCCCAGATCCACCACTGCCGAGCATAGAGTTCCACCCACGTTCACTACCACTTTGAGACAATTGACACAAACTCACCGACAAAACCTTCATCCCGGAATTTGTAACAGCCCGGCTCAAGGCTTGATGAAGGAGGAAAGACCACATATGAGTTTTAATAAGTTTATTTTAAAGGAAATTTAAATTGTGGAAGTCATGAGGGAGAGGGAGACTGTCTGAATGCCACCATAGTGTAGCAGGACTAGGTGAGGTGAATCTACCTGACAACCAAACAGCCGTCTCAGAGAGGGTCGTCACACAAATGACCTTTTTTATTTCTGTCATTCACTCAGGGGTCTTCAGGGTCCGGAGGGTCAGGTGTCTTTGGTCCTAAAGGAGAGCCAGGAGAACGAGTAAGTTCATAGTAAAAACTCTCCACAACAACTGGCTTATTTATAATGTCAACAGGTTTCTGAAAGGTTTTCCTGAAAATAGCACCAATCATTCCTGAAATGTTCCAGTGTGTCCCCTGTCAGTGTGAGTCATGCCCCAAAACCACCCAAACTCAAAATGCATAAAACATGTGCCTTTCCCCCTCAGGGACTCGCTGGTGTCAATGGAAGACCAGCTGCCAAGGTGAGAGGCCTGCTGTGTTTTCTTCAGTCGTTCTGTTCGTTTGAACTAACTTGATTCTAAAACTGGTCTTGGAACTGTTTTTTAGGGAGAACCAGGAGAAACAGGAGAGAGAGGCGAGAATGGGCGCTCAGGAATTCCAGGGAAAGCTGGTCTGTCTGGGAAAGAGGTCAGAGTTGTGTACGGCCACTTAAAACCGTGGACTGTCCCACGGTTCACCTTCATACAGCTTCATCTCTCTGCACCTTTACAATACCCTTATCAAGAGCTTAGTCATATTCTTTGCATACGATAGAAATAATATTCATAATAATAGTGATAATAACGGACTTCGTTTATATTGCGCCTTTCAAAACATAGTTGCACGATGACTAACAAGTCAACAATGAAAAAGTGAGGGCAACAAATAGGAAACCATTAAAAACAGTATAAACAACATTGGGGTAGAAATATAAGACATAGTAAGTCCGGCTGGGTGATAATCATATCATGATGGTATGATTGTTGGAGGTTAGTTGATTTATAGATGTATTTATTGACAGACATTTACGTTTAACCCCTAAACCAAATGTGAGAGGCCCTAAAGTTAAACATTTTAACAAAATTGCCCAACAATCACTGGTTGGATTTCTCCAAGATGAGGATTTACTGCTTCTCTCTGTTTTCTTGTCAAATCTACAGGTTTTTATAGACCAAAGCATTCATGAAAGATTCTCGTATCATTTAAAACATTTCTGAATGATTATTGTTTGATCGATAGTGATATATATTGGTATTGGGGAACATCCATATCATTATCTTCATAATCATATCAACAATTTTATCAACCATATTTCCCAACTTTTATTGTACAGTATAGTTTCCACTACAAGTAAGAAGTATATATTTCAGTGTAGTAAAAAGCTGTTTTTGTTATATCATGTTGCTCTGGATGCTGCAATAAAACATCAAACAGGCTCTTAAGCTTTGCCTTTATTCCTTCCAACATGCACCTCTTTCCAAAGATGTCATTTTCGAGGTAAAAGCAAATACACCTTTTGTGTGTGATGCAAGATTTTCTCTTCCTTTGTACATGCTATCCGTTCTGACCCTCTTTATACAGCCAGATTTTGCAATGTAGTGCCACTGCTGTTTTCTCCGTATTAAAATGTAATGAATTATATATACTTTCATCTTACAGGGAGAGAAAGGAGACAAGGGTGATGAGGGCACTCCTGTAAGTATATTCTTCTCCTACTATCTCCATTTCTCGTTCTCAGGTGCACACTTTCATTTCCCTTTTGTGATGGAATATATTTCTTGAATGGTGCCATTCCCCACAACCTCTCTCATCATAGAAAAGATTGTATATAATCATGAGTGTGTAGGTGTTGCTGGGGATGTATAAACTTGTTTTTCACCAGGGGGAGTCTGGACTTCCTGGGAAGCCGGGAGAACGAGGACTGAGGGTAGGACACATTTCTTTAAACAATTTTCAATGTCAGCATTCATTATTGAAACTCAACAACGTCCCAGTTACATCAATGGAAAGTTCAGTCCATAGATATTTTTTATTGACCGCCCTCAGGGACTGGCTGGTCAACCTGGACGAGCAGGAGAGAAAGGAGACTTCGGAGACCCAGGAGAGCACGGACGAAATGTGAGACACATTTTATGCATCATCTTACAGACAGCTTATCAATATGCTCTTGTGCTATTCCTGCGAGGCAGTAAGAAACAGGGAAGGAAGGTCAGCTGCTCAGCATCTTTATTGATCTGTGTTCGATCATAGGGCAGCCCCGGACCTGCAGGACCGAGAGGAGATACAGGAGAGCAGGTCTGTTCTCTGTCTATTTGTCCTTATTCAACTTTGTACTGTTTCTACTTGATTCACAAACTTCTCTTCTCCTAGGGAACTCAAGGGCCACCGGGACCACCAGGAAAAGTGGTGAGTAGGTCAGATACTTCCACATGTTATAAAGATGTATTAACTAGAGATAGGTCAATTATAGTCTCCGAAAGGTTCTTGTTTTTCTAGTATAAATAGCATCAACGAAAATAAGAGAACATAAGGGTTAGGGTGACCCTTACCAAAAAACATAACAGATTAAGCCAAGGCCCAACAGTCTCCTAAATTCAATCAAACTGCACCAAATTTGGCACACTCATAAATATCAGGTTCCTCAATATGCTTTTTCATCGTATTCCATAAATGATTCCCTGGGAAAATGTTGAAAAACACCCCTGATCCAGTTCCTTAGCAAAATGGAACAAACCCACACGTATCCTTCCACGAAGTTTCGTGAAAATCGGTTGAGTTGTTTTTGTGTAATCTCGCTTACAAATATAAAAACTAACAAACAGACAGGGGTGAAAACATAACCTCCTTAGCGGAGACAATAAACACAGATAATAAATAATCGTCATAATGATATGATCATGATATGGATTGTGTGGGGGAGCGAAATAAGAAAACAGTGTTAATAATACAGTGTTAATCATACAGTGATAATACATGTATGATGTATGATGTTCTCCATGACACGTGGCATCGATTGCACTTCTGTCCGTCCTGGGAGAGGGATCAAATGTGGCTCTCTCTGAGGTTTCTACGTTCTCCTTCCCCTGTTGAGGGTTAAGAACATAGGATGTCACACCTTGTTTAAGCCTATGAGACAAATTGTGATTAGTGAATATGGGCTATACAAATATAATTTGATTGATTGATTGATTGATGATGATGTCACAACAATATCATCAGATGGAGGGACGGATGAAACATATTGTGCATAGGGGCCAGTAACTGTGTCATTCGAATGATAATATAATGAGACAGTATGTTATTTTTATAATTTAATAATACTACAATAATCAACATACACTATGCAATATAATTATAATCATTATAACAATGTATATTAATTGAGCAACAAGCCTCCCCTCTTGTCCAGTCAGAAAATAAATGTGCGTACTTTAGGTGGGGGTATGTAGGGGTTAAATTGGGTTTTGTGAGGAGGGGGAGCCCTTGTTTAATTTTCACTGTCAACATCTTTCAAAGCATCTCTAAATCAGTATCTTCTAAAAAAAGACTCCGAGCAAGTTTCCTCCATCTCTCAGATCCATCTCTACCTGCAACACACTGCTGACCTGCTGATGACTCACTTCTTGACAAACTTTGTTCCACGACTGTAATGTTGGACTATACTGATAAACATTCAATAAGACACTGTCTCTATTTTTAGCCGACTGCAAAGGTGTGAGACCACAGTGTTCACATTCCGCTGTGAAACAATAAATCAGGCCCAGGAATTTGTCTTCACCCCAGGCCACCCTCATGCCTCTCTCTCTGCAGCTGGAACACTGAGCCACAGCAGTTGATGGGTTGGATGTTTGCATTGAGTGCTACAACTGGTTCAGAGCAGGTTCCACTTGCAAACCTTATATGAACCAGTTTGCTTTTAACTTGGCATAAGCCGCGTTAAAGCCACACCAGTACATCACTGAATACATCTACGTCTCGGGTTTCCCAGAAACACTTGCGCTGACTTCAAGCACAACATCAACAATGGCGGACTACACCGTTTCAAGAGAAGATGTTTTTGAGACTTCGTGGTTGACGTGAAGGTCTCGTTTCAATACTTCAGGAGCGCTGTTGTTGGGGATTGTTGAAAAAGTATCTGATAGAATTTGCTTCCTCTTGGAAGTGATGATCAGGTCCACTGTTAGAGGGGGAAGATCTAAGTTAGATGATTTAATCATGATTTTGGTTGGAACAGAGGTTTTGTTCTGGAGATATACTGAAAGAATTATTTTCTCCGATGCCGTTCCTCAGTGTTGTGTTGCTCATTTAGATTTTAACAATTCTGCCAATGATGGATATCGGTAACTGTTTTACAGATAAAATAGATAATCAACTGCATAAAGACTGATCTTGTGGTTGGTATTGTTTTTTACTTCCAATGAGACTACGGCTGTTGGTGTGTTTATGTGAGATGGAAACGTTAATAACTAGGTTGGTTATTAGATGAGTGTCCTCCTAATGAAGCCAGCTTGGTCTAAAGGTTTGAGTAAAACGTTGGAGACATATTAACATCAATGGAAAATATGGATTTTAGTTTAATTTTAGCTGTTAATCTGTTGAAATTGGGAGCTACAATATTCAAAATTATTGTTGTTCATAGATTCAGCAGGGGAGCCATCAGGTCCTGTTGATTTATTGTCAGGCACAGGTTAGAGTCCTTTGTAGAATTCTGTTACTTTAAACTGTTTCTCAAATGCATTTTCCTTTCAGTAAATTTGTGGTAAATCTAAATAGATTTTTTTATTGCTGCAAAACATTTTGGATTTGTGCTGTTGGATTATTTGTATTGATGTTCAGTTTCTTGATCACTATCTTTTTAGGGTGTGTGGATCATATTTTTTTCTATGAATGCTACTTTTACTACCTTCTAACATAGCGATGGTGCCATTTCCAGTGAATCATTTATTTCAAGGAAGGTCATTAAGTGCTACAAGTGCTGTTATTTCCAACTAGACCAGAGAGTTAATTTTACCAGCACTACGTGGTATAGAGTAGGTGTATTGTAATCTGTGGTCTGTCTGTTACAGAAATAGCTATAGAGCCCATGCAATCCAATTTGGATTTAACTTCTCATCTTGGTTGGGTGCAGGGACAGAACTTGCACTATTGATTTTCTTTTTTTAACCCTGTCAAAGGTCAAGGTCACAGAATTGGATCAAAGATTTAGTCTAATGTTAATGCATGGGAAATACATTGAAAGCACCTATACAATTTTTTATGTAACATATTAAAATAACATATTAATTAAATAAAACAAGTATTGATATTAATAGCTACACAACACATACATATATTGTGCTGATCAGGTCTAACAATCCAATTTTAGTGTCATGCTTGAAAATAAAATGTTACTGAAAACAAAATGGCATTTTCTAATGTGTTTTTATTAAAAATGAAGTGATCATTCATGTTTTTTCTTCTTAACAGGCGGACATCCAGGGCCAGCTGAAAGGAAAAAGTGGAGAGAAAGTATGTACTGCTCTTGTACAGCGGTTGTACGCCGAAAGTAACACTGAGTAAAACCATCATGTTATATTTACCCTACAGTTAAAATAACATGTAAATTAATTGAATAAAAAAATATAAGAGGAACACACCTAAAACAACTTGTGTAATTTTGATTCAAAGGGCGATGCGGGCATCCCAGGGGACCACGGGGACAAAGGTCCGAAAGGCGAAGCAGGGACTCCCGGAGCCCCAGGCCTACGAGTGAGTTGGTGCCATTCTTGCAATTTGTAAATGCTTCCGTGAACATTTGATGGGCCCCTGTATATGCATCTGTATGCACGCTGACCCCTTCCGCCGCTGATTTGTTCTGCGTGACTGATGAGACTTTGTGACTCGCTGTCCTTTCCCTGCTGTCTATAAAGGGTCCTGAGGGACAACGGGGGCCTGCAGGCACAAGAGTGAGTTTGATTTTTGTCACTGCTTCTCTACTTCAGTTCTCAAAACTATAGCGGATATCTGAAATGTTTTTTTGCATTTCTTTAAATCACTTTCACTTCTCATATTTCCAGGGTGACACGGGAGAAAGAGGGACACCTGGAGAGAAGGTTTGAAATCAATAAGTCTTATTTATCCTTAAAATGTAAGATTACTCTACTGAGCCGTGTAAAAAATTACACTGGTGAGTGGCTTTCTGGTGAGTGGCAGGTCTCACTGTCCTTCATGCCACCGGATTCTGTTTCCCATGCAGTAGATTCCCAGTGGGATGAAGTGCAGAGGGGCTGGCAGAAAGCTTCATGGCCTAAAGTTGACCTGAGACACTTCAACTGTTCTCTTACGGTAATTTAAATGTGGTCTCCTAACTCCTAAACCTCTGTGTGACCAGGGAGAACGTGGTGCATCGGGGTTAGATGGACGTCCAGGTCTGGATGGTAAACTTGGTGCTGCTGGACCACCTGGACAGAGGGTATTCCAGTTTCTGACAACTTTTCACCGAACCATAAAAAACTGCATGTAAATTGTGGTGGTTGTGTCACTGTGGCTGATGCATGTCTCTGTGTTTTCTTTGTGTTTAGGGTGATCCTGGGAAACAGGGAGATCCTGGCAGAGATGTGAGTCTCTCTTTTCCTGTGTGGATACGTCAGCTTGAAAAATACAGTTGGCCCTGAGTTCTCTTTAATCGTTCGATAATAAATGCTGATATTTATAAGATCGATGTAGTCTGACTGAGGAGTGAGTACTCGTGTAATAATGTACAAATAATACAAATAATATAGTAAAGGGGAAGGGGGGGAAGCTCTGTCCCCGAGGTTTTTCCAGTTACAAAGGGAACCATCTGGGACCCGATGCAGTTTCCCAATCATTGATTTATTTGATTATTTGCAATAGCTAATAGATTCCTTTTTTCTCATATTATTATGAACTGTTTTAATTTCCTGACCCTGCCAATTAAGTTCAAACAGCTTTATTGTATTTGCATAATATTCGTGTGTATTACCAAAGCAAAAATACAGTATAAAAGACTATCACAGAATCATATTAAATCATGGCACTCAGTAGAGCACAAACCTCTGTCAAGGCCCAGCAGTCCCCTTATGAAACCACATTTAAATTCACTAGATCCAGCTTTTTCTGGGACCTGCATCAAATCTGCACACATTTCTATACATCAGCCCTATTTGTGCCTGATTTATTTCTTTCACCAAGATCCACGAATTACAAAAATGTTGATAAATGCCCTCATCTGCCCCCTGATCCTGATCCACACCAAATTTAATACCATACTGCTTCCTTCCACCAGGTTTCATGGTCTTCTGTTCAATAGCTGTTGTGTAATCCGGCCAATTGACGAACAAACAAATGCTGATGAAAACATAATTTCCTTGACAGTGTGTCAAAACAAAACAACTATAGTAAGATCAAATAATTAAATGGAATAAAAATAAAATATACAGTATAAGTGATACAGATAATACATATATCTCTCTCACAAACACATTGCCGGCAGACCCATTTGTGAACAGCCCCTCCTCTCCATGAATACTCTGAATCAACACATGATGAAGCCCAGGAGGACGGATCCAACATATTTCAGTCGTCTGAATTAGGAGCACGTAGTTGCACTTTAACTGTTCGAGCTGCAGAGGGCACTGTGGAGATGTTAAGCTTCAGTCGTCACTCCTGTGGACAGTTGCATAAGACGACTGTTGAGAAATTCATCTCCAGGCCAGTTTCACTGTTATGTAATGTTGACCAAAATAATGATTTTTAAGCCCACAACTACACAACTTTCTGTTAAGTTCAAGTTTTACATATAATTCTTCTGTTATATGTAAACCTTCCCACAAAATACTGCAAAGTGTGACTCAATCTAAGTCAGATTTAAATCAGATATTTACTCAGATTAAAATGAGATAAAACCTTTCACTCTGGTGTGTGTCGGTCTGTTTCACTAGGGTTTAGCAGGACTCAGAGGAGAACAGGGCTCCCAAGGGCCTGTTGGGCCTCCAGGAACTGCAGGGACACCTGTGAGTACTCGCACACACACACACACACACACACACACACACACACACACACACACACACACACACACACACACACACACACACACAGACAAAGCCCTTTATTTTGTATTTATGAATATGTTTTTTGCCTGAACTGTAACAGCAAGGACAGCTCCAGAAATGCCAATGTCTTGATTCAGTGATGATGACCATCTGTGTAATGACATAACACCATTGGTCAGGGGTTTTTTTTTTCTTTCAAAAAGCACTTAGCAACTAGAGTGAAGATACCCGACCAGAGCTCAATGGTTCCCATTGGGGCCTGATGGGTCAGGTTGGGTCTGGAAACTTTTTTTTTCCGAAATGATATTCGGTTTCGAGACGTGTTTGGTCACATTGGCTGGGCCTTCTACTTGATGAGTTTACACTGTATGTGCCTGGTGCACTATATGTGTGGAGCAGTGTGGAGGCCAGAAGTAAATATAGAAAAAGATGACTTTGGTTGAAATTAGGCAGAATGCAAATATATGGAATGACATCAGGATTATGCTAATTCGTGTTTTGCATTATCGAGCAACATTTAGCAACATTTTGAGCAGAATTTAGCAACTTTGACGTTTTTTTACAGCAGTTCAACAACAGTTTTCTACCACATCCTCTATTTCTCAAGTTGATCGCACATGGTTCAGTCATTTATCATGCTCGGACCTGAAGACTTGTTACATCTCAGTCTGTTTTCAAGCACATTTAATTTACTGTGTGTCATCATCATTGTGTTTCAGGGTAAAGCAGGTGAAGATGGCAAAACTGGGGCTGCTGGCAAAATGGTAACTCCTCTCTAGAACTTCGCTCTGCTGCTACACTCCTGCATCCTGAACGAATCCTCTCCCTCTCCTGACAGACCGTAATCTGCTCATGCTTCAGTGTTGTGACTTTGATATATGTTGATATTGATTCTGTCCAGTAAGACTATGAACAAGTCGTACTCTTCCCTGTGAGTGATGCTGATCAAAAGCAGTGCCGACGTGTATTTCAGGGCCTGCTGCTTAATGGCTGTCTTAAGTGAACCTCTAAAGCAGCGGCACTGAATTATCTGAGTGCTCCTTCAGCAGACTGCCCATTATTCCATTTGCGTGTGTGTGTGTGTGTTTGTGTTTGCAGCCTTTAATGCATTTTGTTTTGACCTACAGGGTGAGGACGGAGTGCCAGGTGAAGATGGGAGGAAGGTTTGTAGCTCTTCATCAATCTGTAAAATCACCTTGCACTGACAGGATGGTTTAGTTTTTAGTATGTATCAGGATTTATCCACAACACTTATAATAATAATAATTTAGACGACAAACACCAGCAATACACTGGAGTCTAATTTCTGTGATAAATCCATAGTTTTTCATTGTTTTATCAGCCTTATTTAAAATGCTGCATATTTAAGAGAGTATTGTTTTTGATTTCTCAAGGTGCTCTAATTTCTACAGGACAAATCTCTTGCAAAAGCATTTATTTAGACAACAATATCGTTTAGGAAGATATGAATAGATTCATTTTATTAAATAGAATATAAAACAAAATAAGATTGTGCTCTTTATGGCTTTATTTCTACTTTTTATCTGACACCTCTTTCTTTAATCTACAGGGTGACAAAGGAGAAGCTGGAGCAGCCGGAAGAGATGTCAGTTTTGCCAAATCTCCTTCATGTTATTATTCTGTTAAAGTATCGTGCCTGTCTTAACCTGCCCTCTCTCACCACCTTCGTCCTGTATTGATCCCACCTTCCTGGGCTTTATTGTATTACACATCAGCTTTTCCTCTTTTCTTTTCTCCGCAACACTTTCCCCCCTCGAGTGTGTATTTATCAACTGGAGCTCACTCTGACATTGACATTACCATCACACTCTCACTCACTGCTGAATCAATAGGCTTCTCAGAAGCAGCTATATAAATTCACTAGCCTCTAATGATCAAGCTTAGCCTTTAAGGGTGAGCCACTTCTGAGAGAAATCCAAAGGAGCACCAAATGTCAGCGTGCTGTTTTTCATGTGCAAAGTCATATTAATTATCTCTGGAACATCAGTGGAGGGGTGGCAGCGGCCACCTGCTTTGATTTTATAGTTCAGCCTCTACTATAGCACTGGCGAAAGTAACCCCGTGTGACGAGATTCTCAGTTGTGTTATTGCATATTTTCCAGGGCCGTGATGGGCAGAAAGGAGACCGGGCCCTCCCTGGGCCTTTAGGTCCCTCCGGTCCTCCGGGGCCACCTGGGGTCCCTGGCAACATTGGTCCTCCAGGACAGGTGCATCACATGTAGACACATTTTACAGTGCTATGAATATCAATGATAGTTATCATTACTAATCCAAGCACTGTCTCTCAGGTTGTGTATGTGAAAGGTGTTGCAGCTTCACCAATCCCAGGCCCTCAGGGGCCCCCAGGAACCCCTGTGAGTCTGCATGAATTTCTGATGTTATTTTATTTATATATATATATATATATATCCCTGCTTTTTCTTTAATGTGATATGCTGTGGATAATATGTACAACCTAGGGCCAATGGAGAATGAATGGGAGAGCAGATACATATAAAACTAGGATGACACTTAGTAGAGCACATATACCTCCACCAAGGCCCAACAGTCTCCTTATGAAATAACATTTAAATATAAATAGTTTGGGTCTGCACCAAAGTTCACACACTTATAAATGAATACAAAAATTCATGGCTTTTCATCAAGAGCCATGAATTATTGTTTGAAAAATCCACAAAAATGTTAAAAACGCACTCAACTCACATTGTTAAAGAAAGTGAAAAAAAGAATCCTCGATCCTCCCTCTGGTCCAGATCAGCACCAAATATTACTGTTGTTTTCCCTGAAACATATCACATCAAGTTTGGTGATAATCTGTTCAGGTAGTTTCTGCATAATCCTGCGAAATATCAAACGCTAACAAGAACAAAAGCTCCTTGGCAGAGTTAAAGTTCCTCTGCATGTAGTTTCTCATAGAATCCTGTTCCATGTTTTTTGTTCTATTATATTGTATCATCGTTTTCATTTTGCAGAAGCATCCGAAAAAGGAGCAGTGTCTCCCACATGTATGAGCAGTGATGTCTGTTTTATCAACATGTGCCTCTGTATGCTGCTGCATCCCTCCCACAGTCTTATCTCTTCCTGCTCTTATCAATGTCCTTGCTCTGTCTTTCAGGGCGTCCCAGGGATTCACGGATCTGCGGGAGCCAGAGTGAGTCGCACATGTCTTTATTGATCTCAGTTGGTGTTGGATTAATAACCACTTAGTGTGTCTTTTTTTTTACGTCTAATGTTCTTTGCTTCAGGGAGAACGAGGTTCTCATGGCCTTAAAGGTGATGCTGTAAGTTAAACTTTCTTTTCTATTGGAGTGAAAATGTGACACGTTGGAGGCTTCATGTGTTTAGCGTTGACACTTTGATATCTTTTTTATTGGCAGGGGGACCCGGGAGAGGACGGGGCGCCGGGCAAACATGGGACAGCGACGGTAAGACATCAGTACAACACCTGTGATGACCAAGCTGTGACTGGTCAATTCATTTATCGCCAATGTGCTTCATCTTTTCTGAATGTTGTTCATTTCTCTCATCAGGATGTACATAAAGCTCTGGCCAGCTTTGGTATCCAGGTATGTGGAGTGTACTTTGTACATTTGTATTGCTATGATTCTGTAAAATGTTTGTTTAGTGTGTTCCTCTGTAAAGGTGTCATAAGATTTCTAGTTCCCACGTATTCTATGTTATTTAAGGAGACAGATTTATATAATCACAGAGACGCGCATTAACGCACATTTCCTAAACCAGGTTCCCTTTATAAGTCAGATATGTTTATTATTTATACATCAAAATACGTTTTTGTTTATTTGGGGGATTAGTTTTAAAAATACAATTGGCAAAGTAGAGTAGGTAGAGAGACAATTATTGCCTTAATAAATATTCATTTACAAATATCCCAACAGCTTCCACATCACTTTTACTCATGCATCTATTATATTATTATACTATGGGTACGTGGATAAATCTTTTAGCAGAATTGTCTTGCTAATTGAAACTTTCCTGGAACATTTGCAAAGTGACCTATTTTTCCGTTGATTCATATTCATTTGCAAATGTCATCATACCATTAGCAGCTTCCAGATATATTTATAACTGGTGTTCATCTGTCCTTCCCCTTGTGTCAACAGTTTAATTAGTTTGAAAATGAAAATGTCAGTCCAGTAAAAGTGGATTAACAGAGTAACCATGACCAAACTCTGAATGGGATTCGCAAGTAATTTAAATCCACAACAGCACGTAGGGTTTTTGTGACAGATGTGGACCAAAGCCTGATGTAGATCCTTGAGTAAACATAGTCCTAACAGTGTGGAGGAGTTTACTACCCTGTGAGGATGTCTATCTCCGTTACTCTGTATATTGTCTAATACAAGATTTTCGGTATTAATTTTAGTTTAGTTTGTTCCAGATAAAGCCCTGCCCACTCACTCTGTTGTGATTGGTCAATCGGTTACAGCGCTTGTCGGAAATGTCTGCATCCGCTCTCGCTTTACCTTTCTTTGTTAGAGTGCCTGACCAGTGGCTACACATGCATTTTGCATATGTGGAGTATCGTAAAGTCATGTGACATAATGCAGAAGATTGGACGAACTAGGGACGTAAACAAAAGAATGTATTACACACTGGAGGAAAGGTAAACTAAAATGTATCATAAGTGTTCTTTAAAATGACCATTTGATCTCACTTTGGCCTCGGAAAGTTTTTTCAGCTGCTCAGATTTTACAGAAAGGATTTTGTCTTTACTGACTAAATGACTTTGTCTTTATTTGAGGTCTAAATAATTTCAGAGACCGACATGTGTGGCTGAAAGTTATAAAGTTTCCTTTCTCTGCCCTCCACACAGGTGTCTGATCTGAAGGTGGTTGTGGACAGGATGGACAAACCCTCGTCTCCTTCAGTACAGAAGGCAGAGAGAGGCGAAAAAGGAGACAAGGGCGAGTCAGGACCGAGAGGACCATCTGGTTTAGATGTAAGTATGACGAGGCAAAGGGTATATAAATAGACTTGATGACGATCCATAGTAAGATCATAAAAAGTCCATCAACCAAATACAGTCTTATACAGTATTATATATTATATAACATATTTTTCTTTCCACTTCTGGCTCAACATTAGGGTGCTCGTGGTATTCAAGGAGACAGGGGATCAAAGGGCGATCAAGGGGATCGAGGACCAGCCGGCGCAATAGGGCCTACTGGAAGAGCTATTGGAGAACGAGGGCCAGGGGGACCCCCAGGGCTTGCTGGAGAGTCAGGCAAGCCAGGGATACCGGGTGTTCCTGGGAGAGCTGGGGAACTGGGAGAGGCTGGAAGACCAGGAGATAAGGTAAAGAGCTTGAGGTCAATAAATCAAGAGGTTCTCATGGACTCAACATGACTTGACTAACCTCATGTCTGTGTATTTTTCAGGGGGAACGGGGAGAGAGAGGGGACAAAGGAGAGGGTGTAAGTTCTTATGTTGGACTGATGTCATCAACATTAATGTTTTATCCAAATATCTTTACAATAAATTGATCACCTCTATCTGTCAGGGACAAACTGGGCTAATGGGGCCAGCCGGTCCAACAGGTCAAAAGGTAAACTGCTTTGTATCCTGGTTTTTGATGTAGTGAAACCCTGTGATCTTATGATCTAAGAAATCTTTATGTTTGTATTTTCTCTAGGGAGCGTCTGCTGATTCTGTACTGATCGGTACGCCTGGGGCCAGAGGTCCTCCAGGTCTTGCAGGACAGAAGGGAGAGCCTGGTGCAGCAGGACCACAAGGACCAAAAGGAGATCGAGTAAGATACAAAAGATATACAAAATCAATCTATTACAGAATCACATATATACACATCATTTAATGTGTATGTAAAATGGCTTCAAGGGTTTTGCGGGACCTCAAGGTAATAAAGGAGACAGAGGAGAGGGTGGAGAGAGAGGACGTGATGGCTCATCGGTGAGTTGGCACTCAGAAGCAGTCTAGATTAAACCATTGCAATAATGACACTGACATCTTGGGAAATATATTATTATATATTATTATTATTATGGTTTGTAAATTCAGGGCTCACCAGGAGAACCGGGAAAACCTGGTCAGGATGGAAAAGCGGTAAGTGGGGGGTACTGGGTCTCGTTAATGTATGCACACATATAAATATAATAACATAACATGTTTGCAAATTTCTGTAGTGAATATTTCAGTCAACAGCTTTGGTAAGTGTATGTTTCTTGTAAAGCAACCATACATTTTAAAATATCTTACCCATGTTAATGATTTACAGTGTGTTGCTATGTAAGCATAAGATTGTTAATGCATCCAAAAGACAACCTGCTCCTGCTTAAGATCTTGAAAATACAAAACAAACAGCATTTCAGTTCCCATCAGAGGACATCGTCATCTTTTCCTACCATTTACAGTAATCACTAAAAGTCGAATCACACTGTGGGAAAATTCTGTCTTTTTGTGTAGGAGCATGAATAAATGAACAGAGGTACGATATTAGACACTTCTCACATTTTTTGTTTTCCCTCCCCTCCGTGTCGGAGCAGGGACCAGCAGGGCCCGCTGGTTCTCGAGGGCAACCAGTGAGTAACCAGTAACCCAATAACGGCGCCTTCTCTTAGGTTTGACCTGCAGAGTGAATCCACTGGGTTGGCTGAAAGAACAGAGCAGAAGGAGCTCTCTTCTCCCCTCCTTGGGCTGAGGCTTCATAGATCCTGTGCAGCTAACACCTCACTCTCTAACTTCCTCTCTCTCTTCATCTCTGTCCATCTCCTTTCCTGTGTTGTTTGTTCCCCCCTCTTCCAACACTGTCCTCTACCAACCTGTCCCCCCCACTCTCCTCTCATCCACCTGGCTCCATCTTTCATCCTCTCCAGGGCCTACCTGGGTTCCCAGGAGTACTAGGCAGACCGGTAGGTTCTCTGCTGCTGGCTGGCATGCTTGGGCTGTGGAGGAAGGCGGGTTGTGAGAACCCGTCTCTGTGGTATCAGATACAAAGCTGAATAGATTCATCTGTGCTGTAGCTCACGCAGCTAGCAGCATAAAAGATGTGTCTGCGTTTAACAACAGGAGAGTAGAACAATTTATCAGAATGCAAACACCATCATGGACCCTCCAGGAAAAATTTCATCACTTTAATCTTATTTCATTTGTATTGGCCACGTCCTTCTGAGATTTGAGATGAGTTAGACCTTGATGGGTTCCTCATGAATTATTAATCAAGACCACCTGTCCCCAAAGCATCCGTGTCAAACTCAGGAGAAGAATTTTGAAGTTGGATTTTAAATGCGTAAAACACCACACATTTGTCAGAGCAGATGAAAGGAAGTCAACTGACACCCTAAGCCGCAGTCTCGCCAGGATCCAATGTACAATAGCAGGGGGGGAATACTAAATTGGGTGCACTCCAAAAAGTACTTTGTTGTCGAATCGCTGAAGACTGCTTATCATGCATGGAGCTGTGCCTGCTGTCGGTTGCGCGCTCATCCCTTGCATAGCACTGATTCTTTCAGTTTACCATGTTAGTGCCTGTTTGCTGACATTGTTGCTCCTCTGTGTTTGTGTCATCCTACCTGTTGTCATGTTTGTCTTTGTATATCTGTGTCTCCCAGAGACGACCTCATGCCAATCTGTCTGTCTATTATTTATGTTATAATTACATGTACATACAAATTTGAAATGCTGCATATTTATGAACATATTTGTGAAATTAATATGTCAGTAATCCTGGAAAAGCTAAGCAAAAAGCAAAATATTGTCTCACAAACAACTTAGCAACCCTACCTTTAAAGGGGGAAAAAATGCGTTTGGAAAAATGCAGTTTATTTGTGTTCTTTCCAAGAGTTAGAAAAAAGATTGATACCACTCTCATGTCTGTTCATTAAACATTAAATACACTTTATTCATTAAATAGACTTTACTAAGTAATTACCTTGAGATAATGTCTGTTATGATTTGGTGCTACATATATATAAAGTTGAATATGAAGCTACCACCTGTAATCTTAGTTGAACTTATCATTAAGACTTGTATGGGAAAAAGCCTTCCCCTCTATGTCCGAAGTAAACACAATACATGTAGAAGCATCTCCAGCTCCACAAATGAACACATTATATCATATCATGTTTGTTTTATCTATATAAAAAGTGTTAATACTGTTATTTTTGCTTAAATTTTAGATTATTCTCATCTAACTTTTAGCAAGAAGGCAAATAAGATTTTAAGAAATGTAAAATCATACCTTTTAAAATGTGGCCTAAAAAGCATTTTATACAATACATGTGTTTCACTTGTAGGGAAACCCAGGAGAGACCGGCATAAGGGGGCCAACTGTAAGTATCGCACTTGATGAGGCATCTTTACAAATCCACACACTATTACCAACAGTTTACATGTTTATGTGTTTTAATTAGGGCCCCATGGGTCCCAACGGGCTTCCAGGTCCATCGGGTGTGAAGGTGAGCTCACTGAGGTGTTACCATTTCAGAATTGTTCATTTTTTCATGTAAAAATTCATTTGTTTGTCACTTTGTCGGCCGAAGTAAAAAAAAAAATTGCTTTTCACAGGGTAATCAAGGAGAACCAGGCGTTGGCGTCAAGGTAAAACAGCTACAGGACTACTCTATCTTTTAGACAAGAGTTTCCACTGACCTATAGAACCCAGACATATCACAGTCATTGATAACAGATCAGCAGTGTGTGAGCTTGTTCCTCTTTGTCTCTGCAGGGTCCTCCTGGTGCCCAGGGGAGCACAGGTCTGCCAGGACCAATAGGTCCCCCAGGAGCTGTTGTAAGTGTTCCCATAAATCACTGTTTCTCTTCAGGGGGAATGAAAAAAACTGCTTTCATGTTTTCTCATGAAAGTCACCGGAAATCTCATGGTGTGTATCACGTTGTTTTCCTTCTGACCACTGTATGTTTTTTCCTCCTGCAGGGTCCACAGGGCCCCCCAGGACTGTCGGGGCAGGTGGTGAGTATGCAATCCTGATCCAGCTGCTTCTGTCGCTGCACAGTCAGGAGGTGTCGAACAGGAGAAAAGCTCTGAGCCTGGGGCGTTTTAGTTGTGACTGAAAATGGGAACATAATTAAACAAAACCTCTGAAACATGTGTACCAAGCTCTTATTGATGAATGGCTTCCTCTGATAGATTTTATGTTCTTAATTTTAAAAAGCAGGATGGGATTTCTAACCCTAACCCCACTTTCAGCTGAAAACGTGCATTTTCTGACCCCTGCAACCAACATTTATATCACTACTTTCTTGTTTCTCAGTCAGATTCTTGTTATAAACTAATGAAGGTTTGTGTAAAGATCCAATCATCAAAGTAACTATTGTTGAAATATAGCCTAAGAAAATCCACTTCTAAAATCTGACATTGTGTGAAATCTTCACATTCAATGTTTTCTCACCATTCACAGTGTTTGAGGTGAACTTAACGGATGCAAATTAGCAAACCCTTCAGTAACCCTAAATCTAAATGTGACAACACATGCTTATTATTAAGTACCGATTACAAATACTGAAGAACATCCTGCTCCTCAGGGTGAAGCTGGTAAACCTGGAGTTCCTGGACGAGATGGGGTGCCTGGCAAAGAGGGAATACATGGATTATCAGGAAAGCAGGTGTGTGTGTGTGTGTGTGTGTGTGTGTGTGTGTGTGTGTGTGTGTGTGTGTGTGTGTGTGTGTGTGTGTGTGTGTGTGTGTGTGTGTGTGTGTGTGTGTGTGTGTGTGTGTTAGTTTATCACGTTGTCATGTGTATCTGTGATGTGCACCATGCTGTTTTTATCAGGTCCTCCTCGTTGTTATTGTGTAATTTGTTGCACAGGGCATCGGTGGACCTCCAGGCCAGCACGGCTTAAAGGGGGAGCAGGGAGACAGCGGCCCTCCAGGGAAGGTGAGAACATGCTGTACCTACCGAGGTGCCTCTGGCGAAAAGGACAAGTGGATGAAATTGGTTTTGTGGTTGCTTTTATTGGATATGATGCAGAATGATTTGCTGCCTGAAGTCATATAAAAATACATTTCTGTAGCGCTAATATTAGCTTCCCACTGCGAGAGTTTTCATCTGATGCACAGCAATAGGTGGTTCTGAGTATTCCTTCAAGGGCTGCAGCTGTTGTTTGTCCGTCTGGGGCTGGAGCTGCTGTTACCAGACGCGTTCACCAGAAATGTATTCATCTCTTAAAGTTGGTCAAAAGTTCCAATGTTTTTGCTTTAGGTGTTAAGTATTTGATTTCAATTCATTTCTCATGGAGAGACACACTTCTATGAGTTTTCTGTATGAATGCTCCTCACCTCTTGGAGAGTTTTTATGCCTCCCTCACCCTCCACGCAGGCGATAGCCATATGGCCAAAAGCATAAGGTTGTCTGTTTGTCCGTCAATACATCTGTCATATTCAACACAATATCTAAAGAACTCCTTTGGGGAATTTTTTCAAATTGGTAAAAATGTTCATTTGTAGTCTGATCAAGGTCAAGGTCTCGAAACATATTTTTTTGGCGGTTGAAAGTCAAAGGTCAAGGTCACAAAACACATTTTTTGCCTTTTGAATGTAATATCTCCAGAACACCTTGAGGGAATCCTATCACATTTGGTATAAACATTCACTTGGATGGAAGCATTACGTGATGTAATTTTGATTTTGAGAGATATATATATATATATATATATATATATATATATATCAGGAACACCCATAAGGAGTTTCTTTACATCTGATACAAACATTCACTGGAACTCAAGAATGATTGGATTATAATTTAGAAGTCAGAGGTGAAAGGTCAAGGTCCCCTCAGAAACCCCCAGTTTGCGTTGTGAATGTTTTATCTTAAGAACGCCTCAAGAGAGTTCTTTCAGATTTGGCACAAATGTTCGTTTTTGGGCTCTTTAGGGAATTTCTTCATATTTTGATCAGTTGTCACATGGACTCAAAGATGAACTGATTAGTTTCCGTGGTCAAAGGTCACAGTGACCTCACATGAGTCTGGAAATAAAATGTATGTAGACTGAAACTGCACTGATCGGCGGAGGCATACAACTGCAGGGCGGTCATTTTAGTTTGAGCTGGGATTAGGCAGTAATGTAATACAAGGACGTCATCTCTCCACGCAGGCTGTCTCAGTGAGATATCTCTGTTATGTGACTGTTATTGATTGACATTCAAAGAGTAAATCTCACTTGCTGACCCAGCAAAATTAGTTTTCACGAGTTTGAAACATGTTGAGATGCTTTTTTCCTGCTGTCACAGGACACTCACAGGTCTATATTATCTGGTGCAGAACAGCCCCAGAGTCTTTTCACAGAATTGCAGTAAATATAGGGAAACCCCTGTGGAGGCTTGTAGTGCCGCCCTCGCTACAAATAACTGAGGCATCGACCGTGAGTTTGAACTATGCTTCCATAAAATTTGTATAATATTAAAGCATAGAATTGCAGCACTGTAGTCAGTTGGCAACAGTACATTGTGATCTAGATTTCCTCATGACCTGCAATTCATCGGTATTATACAGTGGATGTAATAACATGTGGTTTGTCAGAATGTGATTTGGACTCTATGCTCAGATATGATAAGAAAGAGAAGACTCTTTAACCGATGTATTGTGCTGCTCTAGGTCAACTCTATCACAGTCTGTGCACTAAAACTGAAAGGAACTGTCAAATCACAAGGATTCGGGTGTTCCGGTGAAGCTGTTAAAGATTTCTCCTGACATCAATATTTTACGGCTTCTCAGGACAAAAGACGAACCTGCCTTATAACTCACGCTGAATTATTATTGTCTGCCCGTTGCCTGTATTTGAATGACTGCAGACATCTGTTAAGAGGGACTGGCTTGACGAAGCTTGTCCCAATTCTGCCAAGGGGGATCTCAATTAAGTCAGATTTCAGCTCAGTGAGACTGAAAATGACAGAGAAAGTCAAATAACTGTCTCTCAACTCATCACATCATCACAAAGTCAAAATCATCATCTGTTCTTCTTCCTGATTTATTAGACGAGGCTCGGTACAACTTTTTTATTATGCGTCCACGACGGCGATAGTCAGTGGCCAGAGGCATGTTGTTTTGGGTTCTTCCGTCTGTCCGTACGTCAGTACGTCCCACAGCTGTGAACGTGAAATCTCAAGAATGCCTTGAGGGAATTTCCTCAAATTTGGTAGAAGTATTCACCTAAACTCAAGGATCATGTGATTCGATTTTGGTCGTCAAAGGTCAAGTTCACAGTGACTTCACAAAGCTTATTTTCCAACTTGTGAAGGTGACATCTCTTAGATTCAAAGACGAACTGATTAGATTTAAGTGGCTAAAGGTCACAGTGACCTCACATGAGTCTGTAAAAAATGTATGCAGACAAACTGCACTGATGGTTGGTGGAGGCATACAACTGCAGTGTAGTATTTCTAGTTTCCAATTGTGATTATTTCTCAAGTGCACTTTTTGTTTTGCCACTTATTGCTTGTAACAACTTATGTGGTTGTTCTTGCTCATGCTATAATAGATCGTTAAGTTTACAATAGAGTGTTGAATTTCGTACAGAGACATGTAACATAATTCCACCCTGAATTGAATCAGGGATGTTGGGATTACACCATATGGTAAAGTATGTACATCTTAACCACTAAGCCACTAGATATCCCACCCTGTTTTGTGCAAATAGTTTTTCCTAGTTCTCGTAGTGTAGTTTCTCTCCCCTGGTCAAATGTGGCTCGACAAAAAGACAAAGATGGAGCTTGCTTGTGTTGTGCTCAGTATTCGCTGCCACCCCTGCTGTTTGTGTTGCTGACACCAAATCGTGACAAATATCTCGAGCAGTGCCCTCACTGCTGAAGGCCTCAGGTTTAGCACCTTGGACGGAGCCGCAGTGACACTGTCAGTGAGTTCAGCGGTTTGATAAATAACTAGGCAACATGTGTCTGCAAAGGGCCATCTGCTCAGCAGCTCCACCATTTGTTCTCACACACACAAACGCACACACGATGGTCCAAACAGAGTAACGCGTATCATCATAACCAGCAAGACCTTGTGTTTCTTTCAAATATTTTGAAGTACAGTTGAATAGACAAAGATCTGCAACAGACCGGAAAGGTTCACCCTTCTTCAGTGAAGTGCACTGATTAACAGGAAGAGTTGTGCATTTGTTGTGCGTCCTTGCTGATGACGTCATGCTGCATCGGGAGCTGGATTGTTGGGCTGATATGATTCTTGAAAGCTCAGGCTTTTAAGCACACAATGAAACATATTATTTTTCTGCACTTTTACAGGCAGTGGCTGGACCCCCTGGACCCAAAGGACAAACTGTGAGTCACTTTAATTAGCATTGACATTGAGGTGTCTCTTTTTTTAGTTGCAGACTATTGAACGCTATTGAACTCAGTTAATGCAGCCTAGTCCAGAAATAGAAAAACTAAAAACCTGAAGCTGAATCGAGCTGACGTTACTCTGCTGGTCCTGATTGACGCAGGGTCCTGCTGGTCTAACGCTGCCAGGCACGGCTGGAGAGACAGGTCTACCTGGGGAGAAGGTGAGTCTGACCAAAGCCTTTAGATCTGAAGACTCTGTAAGTAAGACTGAAAGTGTTCAGTGCTCTCTCATTGAAACTGCATGCTGTCATTCAGGGAAACAGAGGGGATAAAGGTGGTGCTGGCATCAAAGGGGAAAGAGTGAGTATAATCCTGCTGTAAATCCACACGCAAGCTTAACGTTAACACAACAACATGTTCCAAGTCTGATTTGTCGTCACACCAGGGAGTGTTTGGTGAAGCAGGAGACCCTGGAGAAGATGTGAGTAAACCTTGCATGGTTACGTTTTATACTGTGATGTGCTGACTGTCCATCCGTCTCACTCTAGTTAAACAGATATTTCAAAAACACCGTAAGGGAATTTTTTTCAGATTTGTCACAAATTATCACTTGGATTCACTGATTAACTTGTTTGAGTCTGATGGTTAAAATGTCAAAGGTCAAGGTCACGTTCAAAATATGGTTTTGGTCTCTCGAACAAGAGTCTGTCTTTTAAGGAATCTTCCCATTTTGAAGATTAGATTTCAGAGGTCAAAGGTCACAGTGTCCTTTTATCAGTCTGGAAAACGAAGACTGAAAATTCACTAGTTGGCGGAGTCATGCAACCACAGGGCGGTAATTCCTCTGGTGTGGTCCGCTCCCCTGTTATCGCATGTCAAAATCACCAGATAAGCAGGTGAAACAATTTGGTGAATTTGCACTTGGTAGCTGGGACGTCTCTACAAAGGTCTTGATGCGAGGGAAGGAGTCCGGCTGAAAACACAATCAGGCCTATCAGACAGAGAGCAGAAACCGAAGGAGAGACCAATTAAATGCTTTACAGTGGTACAGTTTTAAAAATAAGTAATGGACTGGAGAGCTCAGGAACGCCAAAACCCCTTCACACCACGGGGCCAAATCAAGAACTCTGCACGTAGTAGACATTGTCAAAGTCTAAAATCAAGAGACTCCTTCACGGATGTAAATACAGAGATTTACAAACCACTGGTAACGCTCGAGAACAGAAATGCTGATTAGACTTTGTGAGAAAGCATCTTAAAAGTCGTCCCTGTTCTCGATCAAGATTCTTCAGACAGATGAAACCGAGATTAACTTGGAGAAGGAAGCGTATGGAAAATGAAACGACTCGTGATCCAACGACACCAGCTGTCAAACATGGCGGAGTCAGTTCTGAGGAATGGGCGTGTATGGCTGCCAATAGCACTGAGTCACTGATGTTTGATGATGTGACGTCTGATTGAAGTAGCTGGATGAATTCTGAAGTGTGCCGGGCTACGCGATCCGCTCAGATTCACGCAAATGCTGCAGAACTGATTGGACGGTGCTTCACAGTACAGACGGATAACGAACCAAATCATACTGCGAAAGCTATTGAGCATGCTTCTCACTTAGTGGCCAGAAAGACTCAGAAAGTGAGGGAGGCTGCAGGAAGTGGCCTGGCAGGGCTTCTCGAGTGGGAGAAACTGTTTGGGGATGTGCACGGGCTCCAGGCTTCACAGTCATTCACTGCAAATGTTGTTTTTTTTATCCAAGGACTAAAAATAATTCTTATAGTTATTTTAGTTCATGCAGTTGCTTTTGAGGCTGTGGAAATGAAGGAGCTCTGTAAAAAAATGCCTGTTATTCTTAAACAGTTAATATTTGTCTTAGACTTTATGTCATAAATGAATCACATCAAAAACTTGGTGTAGAAAGGGTCAGTTGTGTCACTGCCCAAATACTTAATAAAACCCATATTTCTATAAATATATATATCCCATTTAAGCTTATGTGTTTTAGTAGTAGGACATTTCTGTAATTTCTACAAAAGTAAATATAATATATAAATATTATATATAATATTACAATATTCAACGCCGGTCAAATGATTTAATCCCACTTTAATCAACCAGTTTTCTATCGCAATGTGATTTAAGTCTCTGGACCTTCTATCTAAAAGTGTCGACTGTAATTAAGGCCAATCTCCTCAGAGGATGAACTTTTTTGATTATTTGTCGTCCTTGAGGTTAACGAGCCGTGATAACCAGGATGCAAGCAGAGTACTGATGGAATATGTCTGCACCAGCAGTATAATGAATGTCAAAGTGATATTTGGACAAACCATTCAAATAAATACAAAGCTCTGCATTTTGTTATTATTATTTACAATCAATTAACATTTTATTTTCAAAAATATGTTATTGATGTCGGTTTAAAAAATCCAAAAACATAAAATCTTCTTTTTATGCAGGGCGCACAGGGATCTCCTGGATCAAAAGGAGATAAGGTGAGCTTTTGCTTTATGTTTTATTATTTTCCGTGAAATGAAACCGAATCAATGTAACAGTTATGAAATTTGTGTTGCAGGGAGAGAAGGGCATCGGTCTGGCAGGTCCTCCGGGTCGGGACGGGCCTCAAGGTCTAAAAGTGAGTAACAGCATGTGGTGCAGCAGAGGATAATTTAGGTATTTTGCTCTCTAATTAGTTACTGTGGTTAAAAAAATCTAAATGTGATTGTATTTCAGGGGGATCCAGGTCTTCCTGGTCCAGCTGGTCCCCCAGGACCACTGGGAAAGTCTGGTACCGCGGGACTGGCAGGCCTGAGAGGAGAAAGTGGACAATCAGGACCTCCAGGACCACCAGGGGAGAGGGTTTGTGGAGCTGCTGATCACACAATACTCTTTTAACCTGAACTTCTTTGGTGTCATTTTCAACTAATGACTTTCATTTCATTCAGGGTCTCCAAGGTTTTGGAGGCCGTGCTGGAAATGTCGGACCTCCTGGTCCTTCTGGACCTGCTGGACAAGCAGTGAGTTTACATCCTGGTTTTATTACACAGTGTTCAGACAGAAGTTACTGTCTATAGACCGGACTTTTGTGCATCTTTTGATGAATGCTTCTAGGCAGTTTTCTAAGGATAGTCTTCATGTAGTTTAATCTCTCTTACAGTTCTTGTAAAATTTCTCTGAGTAATTTACATATTTTGTAAATTTTTGGAGACTTGTTGGTTGAGGCATATTGTTTCCAGTATAGTAAGTTTAGTAATTCTAGTTATTTCATCAATAAAAAAGCAATGAAATTTGGGCACTCTACTATTTAAAACCACATTTTTTTTATTTTATTCCTTTATTTATTCATTTAATTATTCTTACCAAGAACCTTGACATACAGCTGTTTAAAAGATTTTTTATTTTCAAAAGATCAATTAAATAAACAAATTAAAAAATCTTGTTTTTAATCAAGTAATCTGTCAGAGAGGGGATGAGAGAGAAGACAACAAATGTTATTTATTTTATTTATTTTTATACAATCAATATCGTGTTTTCCAGGGCTCTGCTGGTACCAACGGGGAGAAAGGTGACAAGGTGACTACTCAAGCAGACAAATATATCTGTTTAACTGCGTAAATGTTAATGGATTTTTTCTTTTAAGGGTATTCATATCATTTTTGTTGCCAGGGGGGAGTTGGCGTTGGCATGCCTGGTCCCAGAGGAGAGAGAGGAGGTCCAGGCCCCCGAGTAAGTCATCGGTCGCTCTGTAATATCACTGAAAATTGTGATCTAATATGAACTGGCCTCTGGAGGATGGAAACTAAGAGTGACGTGGTTGTATGTCTTCTTTGTTTGTCATTGCTGTAGGGCGAGGAGGGACGAGCTGGCGTGGACGGGGAAAGAGGCTCATCTGTAAATAGCAAATGTTTTCCTTTCAATCCATCACTCAGGAACACGACAGATATCGACAGACAGACACGTGTCAAGCTTTCAGGATCTGCTTCAGGGTTCTGCTTTTAAAATGCCCAATCCGTCAGGAGACCGTCTACATGGAGGCATAGAGGGAAAAACAGCTGTATAAGATTGTTTTTTCCCATGTGGTTATTATGGAGGAGCTATTATTTTCCAAGGACATTGCTTTTCTTAGACAATTAACTGACTATACTGATAATTATAACAGTCTTCCCTTCTAGTGTTGCAATACAATATTTCAAAGCAATGTCAACAGGAGTGTAGTCTACCTGAGATCACTGAGATATTTTCATGAAAACTTGCTTAGGTGTAGAAACGTGCATGGTCTTTATGATGATGATGAATTTTATTATTATTATTTGTATCATTATTATTGTGTAGCCCTGAAGCATGTGTGTGTCTGTGTGTTCATCAGGGTCTCCCAGGGACTCGTGGAATTCGTGGAGAGAAGGTAAATACCATCAGTTCTTTTCTCACTGCAATTGTCCTCGTGTTTTAAGTAGCTGTAGCTTCGTCTTCTGCTCTTCTATTGCAGTGAAGCATATTGACGTGCTGTCAATCTTTTTTATTTCAGGGAGACGGCGGACTTCAAGGTGACAAAGGAGAGAAGGTGTGGACAATTTAATATCGAATAAGCTCCACTACTGCTCACTCTTCTCTCTCTTTGTTTATTACCTCTGCCAAGGAGATTATGTTTTCATTTGCATGTGTTTGTCTGCTGTTTGTCAGCAGCATACACAAAAGCCACAGGACGGATTAGCATGAATCTTGAGGGAAGGATGTGTTATGGGTCAGGAAAGAACCCATTCAATTTTGGTGCAAATCCTGATCAGGGGGTGGAACCACTTTCTTTCACTTTCTGTTGCTTTTTTTTCACTCCAGAGAGTTGTGTTTTTGTTTTTTTGTTTTTTTTATGTCTCATAGAATTATGTTTGAATTGTGATTTAATTAAAATCAGACATATTTAGGAGGTTAATATCCAGGAGTGTGTGCAATATCATGTGGAACCATATAAAATCAGGATCTAGTGGATTTAAATGTGATTTCATTGGGCTGTAGGCTTTTTCCAGCCGCTGTTTGGTAGAAACCTGCAACTACTTAGCTATAATGCTTGTTTTAATTGAAGGTGACCATTAGGCCTTGGCAGAGGTATGAGTGGCATTTTAGTTTTGCTAAATCCAACAGTGACTCAAAATGGAGACAGAGGGAACTATATTGTTGGAAGTGGCTGTTTTGTTAAAGAGCTATTTCAAGATATTTACTGTATTGTGAGGAGGAGAAATAGGAGTAAACACAATGTTATACTAAGTGGCTCTCAGTAGAGCTTATAGTTCCACCAAGGTCAAACAATCGTTCACATATCTGTTGTAGCAGTTTGATAACCTGCACAGGATTGTACATTTCCTCCTGAGAAATTTCTGACAAACAACCTCCCTCCATCAATTTGGATGCATATCAGTTCAGTACTTTTAAATTGGTCCGTATGGGTGAATGTGAGTATGAATGGTTGTTGTGTCTTGTATGTTGGTTCTGTGATACGCTGGCGACCTTCAGCTCACCTCAAACAGGCCCCAACTAATAAGTGGAGGGATGGATGGACGGATGGACGGATGGACATTTCAACTTTTTACATTATCCTACTGACAGATAAACAAAAAATTTAACCAACAACCAGATGTGTGAAAATGACCTCCTTGGCAGATCTTATAAACTGTGATACTAGAAGTGAAGCAGCTTCAGAAAAAAGCAACAAGACGAAACATTGTGTGTTGAGGTTTTGGCTTTAGTAAGAGAATGTTAACAGCTGTACGTTTCCTCACAGGGGGACACTGTGCTCGTGGGAGGACCTAATGGAGAAAAGGGCAACAAAGGCGAAACAGTCAGTGAACACACAGATGTGTCAAGCATTTGTTTATTATAGTAAAATGACAATTTGTATTCTTACATGTTTGGTTTTCACTTTAGGGTGACAGGGGACCCAAAGGTGTGCAGGGAGAAAAGGGGGTGAAGGGTCAAGAAGGACCTCCAGGACAACAGGTAAATTATTTTTGTCTTATTGTAACAGAGGTGATAGTTCTCATACTTGAATTATCTGTTAATTGTTTTTCAGAGAAATAAACTAATTGTTTGGTGAGGTAATAACTGAAAATAGTGAAAAATGTAGACGTGAGTTTCCAGGAGCACAAAATGTCATCTTCACTTTGATTGTTTTGTTCAACTAGTCGTCCAAAATAAAAAGATTTTTTTTTAAAAAGTGTTACTTTATTTTTCTTCTAATAAAGTAAACATTTATTTAATAATTATCAAACTTGTTTTCAATTTGATTTACTGTATTTACTTGAATATAGGAGTTTATGATATAAAATAATTTATATTGTGAATCTGAAGGCCAAGCAGTCTGAGGCATTGATTCTAATGAAGCAGGAAAGCAGGGCAACATTTAGGCAGCATACTGTGACACTGCAGTAACCAAAACCTGCAGATAGATGAAATGTCCCTGTGTTGATTTTATGAATAGTTAATATATATAGTTGTCTGTATGTGTGTATTTAACATCAGGGTCTGAGGGGAGAACCAGGAGAGAGAGGCTCCACTGGGTTCCAAGGTGCACGGGGCCCTGGTGGACAGAAGGCGAGTGACACTGTGCATTAAAATTAAAATCAGTATCATAATTAACTGCGAAAGCCAGTCAGTGCGTCGTCGGAGCAGGTAATAGTGTCACTGCTTTAATTACTGTAATTCTGTTTTCCACGCTGCAGGGAGAAGCCGGTCAGCCCGGAGTACCCGGTGAATCGGTCTGTGCTTTTGCTTCCAACAAAACACAACTTCTTCATTTCCTTATGTGGGTTTCTCTCTGTGGTGTTAAGACGTGTTCTTTCTGTTCTTTCAGGGTTTATCAGGAAAAGATGGACTGTCAGGACACAAGGGCGACAAGGGAGAGCTTGGTATCATAGGAATGAGAGGAGTGAAGGTATTTTCACTGTTTGTGAGGCAGTGTGTGTTCATTCTGTGTGGTTTCAACCTTGGTGTATTTTTCACAGGGTGGTGAAGACAGTCAAAAACCAACAACAGCATAAAATTGATACCATTGCAAAGGATTAATACAAATTCTATTAGACAAAAGATTCGCTTTCACCTCAACATCGTTCATTAATGTCTGAAATGAGAGTTTACTCAGCCTGAGACTGAATTCCCATTTCATTAGAATTCTGTTTGAATCACTGAACCAGTCAAAGACGTGGGAGATGATTCAGAGGAAAGGAGGCAGGCTAGTGTTTTAATTATTATTGTTATTATTATCATAAACTTTATTTCATCAGATAATCTCAATGTGATAAACATAATACAAATATTATACAGCCAGTCACACACAAGCATATACATACAAAGCACACGAACAGCACCCATATAATTATAAATAGTCGCAGCATCTTTAAAATGGCACATTGATAAAATTCTTCCAGTTACATTAGCTCTGTATAAAAACAGGGGGAAGATGACTAGCATGGCTCTGTCCAAAGATTAATGATGAACTCAAATATAATAGTATTAAGTATAAAAACTACAATCCACTGTTTTGCATGAGGATAAGTACAGGGCTACATCTTGGAGCAGTAACTTTACCGAGACTTCACTGGTTTACTGGCAACCAGCCATAAAGTGGTGAATTGTCATTTTTACTCCTCATTTCTTTTTGGAAAGATAAAACAAATAAGATATAACATTTTACAATGTAGTGGTTGATGGATTTTGTTATCCTGGTAAGTTAACTGCCTGTTTCATAGATTGTATATAAAGCTGGACGACGTGTCTCCACCTCCTCCCACTATCAAGAAATGAAGCTAAAATATCCCAGATATGAAAGTTGCCATCTTACGCATTTGAAGTCAGAGTCTGCGCAATAGCGACCGGGGCCTGGCGCTGTGCTAGCGAAGTTCTGTCGATATATGACTGTAACCAACGTTATATATATATATATATATTCATATGCTTGACCAATCAGGAGTCAATCTCAGTTGTCAATCAAGATGTTTCACCTTGTTTTTATAGCATCAAATAACGAATTAAAACCAAATTTACCTGAAACAATGGGATATACATCAGTATAAAAACTACCTAAAATCACAGAAACCGACCGACATTATTCACATTTGGGGATTTGTCAACGTCGGTCTTTATACACAGTCTGTGGACTGCACCTGTATAAAAATATGAATTAATTGTAAATTCTAATAAAGGGACATCATTATTGTATAGTCTTTCGTATTACTACCACCTGGTGGACATGAGTGAAACAGCTTGTTGTAGCTGTCGGTTTCTCACATCTCAAGCTTGTTTTCTTAATCTCTGCTGGACTTTGGACCCAAGTGAACACAATGTGCAGAAATCTTTTATAAATCTCCTGGGACATAAAGTTCAAGCTACTTTTGGTCAAAACTCGGCTGTAGTTGGTACAAGGACATGAATATGGTCAGAATCTTCTCACCCCATCTATAAAACTATTTTTAATCTCCAGTATTGAAACACAAGGCAGAATTGTAGACTTTATGTATGTAATATTTAGGTGTTATGAAGTATAACATGCAGAATGGGAGTGAAGGATATTTCCTTCCCCATGCTCATGCTCTTTATCGTTACTCTACAGTAAATTTTTATGAACTATAACATTAAAGCTGTATCAAAGTGTCCTGTACGTGAGTTCACTGTCGAAATTTGAAGATATTCAGGAGCGTGACAGCAGCTACCTCTGCATCATACCCGCTGTTGTTGGGAGCTTTTCTGCTAAATGTGTTTCTCTGTATGTAGAAGTGCACGTTCTTGTGCACGTGATCCAGCCTGTGTGGTGGGTCAGAGTATGGATGTATGGATGTGCTCTCTGATGGTTTAATGCATTTTGTCTCTTTGTGACTCACCAGTCTGTTTTCTGAAACACAGATTTCTGTCAGTGATACACTTATATGTTTCCAGGGTGACCGAGGACCCAAGGGGGCTTGTGGTGGCGATGGACCCAAAGGAGATAAGGTGAGATTGAGACTGACAGAAAAATGGTACATTGTAGGAAGAGGACAAGAAACAGCTTTGAATAAAACCGTGGGATTTTTATTCTTTTATAATATCTTATAAACAGAAGCATGTTTCACATATAGTGTTAACTGCTGGTATATGAGGCCTGCGAGTGAATAAATGCAGTGAGTCAGACTTGTATGAGTCACATATGGCGTGGTAAGTAAAACTAAATGTATGAATGTGTATGTGCTCAGGGGGATGCTGGTATTCATGGACGATCGGGCTTACCAGGAAGAAAAGGTGAACAGGTATGACTCATAATCTGTAGGAAAAAAATGCATCATGTGGTGTGTCATATGTCTTTATGTGACTTTTAAAGATTGGTTGTCATCAGTCTCTGCTCTCTGCGTTTTCCAGGGGGAAGTCGGACCCTCTGGGGCCTCTGGGAGCCCCGGAAAAGAAGGACTAGTGGGCCCCAAGGTATGCACTCTATTATAATAAATGTATTAGTGCAACAACTTCCTCTCAGAGTGAAGTATAACTACTTTTCTTTGTCTTTGTAGGGAGATCGTGGGTTTGATGGGCTTGCGGGACCCAAAGGAACTCAGGGAGAGAAAGGTGAAAGGGTGAGTTTGTAATTTACACTTCTCTGGCACTGTTTTCATTCAGGTCTAAAAGTAACCTCATGACAATCACACTATACTCTGTTCGTAGTCTTCAGATTCTGCAGCATCACTCATCCTCACAATCACAGCAAACCTGAGTTGTACATAAAATCTGTCCAGAAAAATGAGTCTCTCAACACATTAGTGTTCAGGTGAGGGGTGACGACTGGGTAGATCATGCAGGAGGCAGGACAAGAGGTATTAATTCCACTGCGGAAATCACAATTTTGATTTATGGTACATCAACACCGGTGTCGGCCCTCATCAGTAAAAAGCTCTTCAATGTAGTTGTCTCTCCAAGTTGACATCCTCATCTGCATCTACGTGAATGGCTCCTTTTTTTCACCCTGACATATTTGTATTATTTTAATTTTATTAATTTATTCCGTTTTTCAGTGTTGCCCCTGGCACACACCGACTCGCTCACTGTGAGACATTTTCCTGCTGTAATCTCACATTGGGGGGAGGGGGGGGGGGGTCCAGAAAAAACGTTCAGACCAACTGACTCAGACTTTGCCTTCTCAAAAAAAAGAAGAACAAATTTCATGAAAATGTTGGCACTTCAGTGCATGTCTGAAAAAAGCTTTAGAGATATGTAATTAACCGTCTCTGTGCTTCATGTAGGGAGTGCCTGGTGTGCCTGGCCCTCCTGGTCCCAGAGGAGTGGACGGGGCCCCCGGCATGACTGGGTCTCAGGGACCGGCTGGTGCTAAAGGCCCTGAGGGGCTCCAGGGACAGAAGGTAAATATTCACACTGTGGTTTGATGATGGCTTATTTCTACACTCTGGTCCAGTTTTCTCTATGTGGGTCGGGGTGATGGGAACATAGAATAGGACATAGTGACATTTCAACAATCGCTTGTTACATCAGTAAATGGATGCAGCATCAGTTATAAGCACAGATTTAATGGGGATCCAGTGAAGAACAGTACAGTATGTAGAAGGAAAAAAGTATGAATTATTTCACTAAGTGATGGCACAAAATAGCAGCTGTCAGAGGTGTCTGAGAGGCCCAGTGGCAACATAAAAAGCTTTGACATTAAAGGCTGATGAGACTGATATAAACCGAATACAGCCCTTTTTATCTCCTTTAGCTTGTTCTCGTCTTTCTTCTTCACCTGTCTGAAGGTTTTGATTGAAGACAGTAGGTGACAGGAGAGCAGGACCTTTGCTTTCACTCTTTCTGATCAATGCATCTTTTGTCTGACATATTGGATTCAGTCTAAATCTATTACTGAACGAAACCAGTATTCTTCTGTTGTACATTATGAAAAGCAGGCAGAGCGTACAGTATGTTCTTCTTATGCAGTGGGATGGAAAAAGTAGCTCAAATTAGAATGGTACTCAGTAGAGCGCATACTTCCACCAAAGGCCAACAGTCCCCGTCGATTCAATCACGCTGCATCAAATTTCACACACTCATAGATATCAGTTCCTATATATATGCCTTATTTCAGCAATTTATAATAATCCATGCATTACGGAGGTTTGAGTCCTCCTGCAGTAGCCGCAAGATTAGAAACATTAGCAAAGACAAATGAAAAAAAACACTGTAAATATATAATGATACAATATGTAAGAGAAATGGAAAATGGATGTGCTGAGTAGAAACAATTAAGTTAGTACATAGTACTTAGAACTAGTATATTTAAGACATAATTGCCGTGCATGTAACAGAACTGCATTAAGTACAAAAGTCTTTGGAAAGAAATTAAGTTGGAGACTAACACTTCATTTTCATTTTATTTCCAGACACTATATATGCATGAAACTTTATTGTTGTTGTTGTATGAAAACCTTGTGTTCACTGTTTTAGCTTTTTATTTACTTGTAATGTTGTTGTTTTTGTGTGTCAGGGAGAGAGAGGGCCTCTCGGCCCATCCTTGGTGGGTCCACGCGGTATCCCAGGTATCTCGGGGGAAAGAGGAGAGCAGGTTAGTGCCACATTGTCTCCTTCTGTATGATGGTTGTTTCCACCGTCTCAGGAAGGAATCTAGTGCTGAGGTCAGGAGATTTCTATTACAAAACTATCATAGAACCATCACACAGTGACAGCACTGAGTTACTCATTTCACGACGTGCCAAACGCAGACAGTTCTCTCAGGGAGGCTGGATTTCCTCGCTCTCGTGATCCCCTCAGCAAAGGGCTTCGTCGCTCTGACAGTTACATTTGTATGCACCGAAAACTAGTTATTTAAAATGACAACCACATATTGTTAAGGCTGCCTGTCATTAAGCCTGAAGTGGCACATTTTTGTATGTGTCTTTAGGAGTCACTATTTCAGATTTAACTATTCACTTTGACTTTGCATTTAGTTCTTGAGTTGCATCTGGTCTCAGTTTAATGAAGTAATGTGCTACAAGCCTCTCTGTGGGTCGCGTGTGTCCTGATACCTGTCTTTGTTGCAGGGAGAGATGGGCCCAGATGGAGTCAAGGGAGACACCGGAGAGCCAGGCATGACGGTCAGTGCTTGATCCTTGCCTTGGGGCTCAAAGACACTGTTACCCTCACACACACACACACACATAGACACACACACACACACACACACACGAGTCGATGTTGAGGTTGTACTTTTGTCATGTTTCCCTCTTTTATTTTGAATTCAGGAGCATGAGATCAGAGATTATGTTCGCTCCGAGATGAGTCAGCACTGTGGTGAGTCTTTTCTACGCAGCCTGCATCGCTAATTTCTGTGTTGTCCCCACGTTGAACTTCAGATGGTAATCACAGCATATGAGTCACAGCCTTAGCTCAACTCGATGTCACTCTAAAAATGTGTAGAGAAGTACAGCGATGACATGTCATTTAAAACTGACCTTTATTCTTCCCTCTCTTTCTGCTTCCTCCCTGTCCATCTGTCTGATTCTCAGCGTGCGGAGGTGAGTGAGCCGTTCGACTGCAGCAGCGGAGTGGAATGTGGACAGAAGGGCTGTGATTTAGCATGAGTCACAGCGGCATACTGTATCACATATGCTGCTGCAGAGTCTGTCGCTCTCATTTATTATAACATTTTCAAAAAGACGGAAGTGCATTTGCCCTCGTTTTGCAAATCAGTTAAACACACAAATGCACACAAAAAACAATCAAGGGAATTCGTGTCTGTTTGCGTTTGTTTGAACGGCAGAACACAACAAACACACTCCCAGTCCTGGTTCTTTTTCAGACGAATCCTGAATAATATCAATACAAGCTGAAAATTTAAATATCTGCTGCTGTGTAATGATAATTCTGTCTTTTTTAATTTGTTGCAATTTACAGTCATGTCTCAGTATTTAAAGTCTTTGTCAAGTCATAATTTAATTAATTCATTAATAGTTTATAGTTTATATTAACAGAAACATTTTTATTTGCATGGATGCAATGTTCTGACTAAGATAATAGCCTCTCACTGTAGAGCATGTTGTATATAAATCCTAAACTGACCAACAGGCTTGATTCAATTAAATATTTTCACAACTAGAGCAGAGCTCATACCTCCGCCAAGGTCCAACAGTCCCCTTACATTTAATCCATATGCACTGAATTGCACACGCTCAGAAATATCTGCTTCCTATTTTTTTCATCGAGATCCATCAATTATTCCATGGGAACAAATGTTCTTTCTTGGCCCATGTTCCATCATTCTGCCAATTCCGTCGGAAATCTGTTGCATGATCCTGCAAACAAACAGACTGGGGTGAAAACAAGTTCCTTGGCGGAGATAGAAATTGAATATGTAAATGAATGTGAACTCTCCCTGACATTTGAAATAACGTAAACCAATGTAAGACCACATCAGTGTGATGAAGCAACAGTTAGATCAGTCATTACATCAATGATGATGAGGCAGGTTGCTCACAAATATGCAGCGTTACTGAGGATGAGACCAAAACAATGATTTGTCTCTGATGATTACTCGTGAAATTTCTGCATGTTTCATAATGAGGAGGTACAGTAATGTTTTTTCTGTCTTCAGCTGAATCAGCACTGATTTGACTTGGACTCAAGTCAAAAATTGTTTGTCTCGAGTGCGACACAAGTCCATAAAGCAGCAGCTTGAGTCCTTAAAGGATTACGACCAGTTTTTGGAAGATCACCTCATGTTGGCCAGTCTTGCAAAAACGTTGTAATTCCTTTTAGCGGGGGTGTATGTTTCAGTGTTGGAATGGGGGAATGATTTTTGTGGTGCATTTGGGGCTGTTGTTGGCTCACGTGTCCAAAGGTCTTACCTTCAGGATGTTCCATGCTTCCTTTTTTGCCTTTCCGACCTCCCTCTTCTCCCTCCTGTGTAACACTCACCTGGTCTCCCTCTCTCCCCGAGTTCTGTCTCCACCCCCTTGGTGTCCCCGTTCACTCCTCCTTGTCCTTTTCTGGCTCTCTCAGGTTCAGGCCCGGACCCTCGGTCAAAACCCCCGGTCAGGGCTCGGCCTGCACCCGAGCAACAACTGGCCCGAAAGGGTGAGGAGGGTGAGTGTGTCCGTCCGTCGCTCTGCTTGTCGGACTCGCTCTGTCTGTCTGTGTCTCTTACAAACAGGATTATGCTGGTGGTGCTGGAGATACTCTGAATACTGGGTGATTTTCTCTACAAGAAAACAGAGTACTCCATTTGTGGTTATACACAGACAACCCCAGATATGAGGGTTCACTCTTGCCTCTATTTAACTGGCTGTTGTAGTATTTTGGAGCTTCTTGTGTTGACGTGGTCGGGATCCTTCCCTCTGTCTGAAGCTTGGCGGTTGGCAGGTTGAGGTGAAGGATCTCTGACCCGTGTGGCGCTGCTCTCCTTTCAGGTCGTGAGCTGCGTGTGGTGGTGAATACCAACGACCCGGACTACGAGCACGTTTACTCCATCGAGGCCTACGACGACCCCATGGATGAACTGCTCTACTTCACACCCTCTGCCAATCAGAGCGATGGTACTGTGTGTTTCATGCTATGTCCAATGTCATCATGCAGTGAAGTAGCACTTTCCAACACCCTGAGCTACCTCTCTACCTCTTGAGCCACAGCCGCCCACAATAGACAGAATATGAGACAAAGAAATAGGTAGAGAAATACTTTAATGTCCCTTTTTAACTCAATGATTTTACTCAGCTCACAATGACCCTAACATTAGCCAAATAAACTCACACTCTATCAACATATCTGTTCCACGTGGTAAACAGAGGATGGCGTGTCAAATTGTATTTGGTTTATTCAATCTGCTCATTATCCAATTTGTGCTGGAAGAGCATGTCTGCTAATTAGTGTCTGTGTTTCACTTTGTGCTCATTTCATGACATTATGAAAACGTGTTGTATATTTCTCACACAGCCGGCTACAAGCACACGCAGTACCCTGAGTCTGTGACATTACAGCATCGGTTTCTGACTGTATCATCACATTAATGTTTCGTTCTCTTTTGTATGTTTCTGCTGAATGTGTCTACACTGTTTGCTGTGTGTGTGTGTGTGTGTGTGTGTGTGTGTGTGTGTGTGTGTGTGTGTGTGTGTGTGTGTGTGTGTGTGTGTGTGTGTGTGTGTGTGTGTGTGTGTGTGTGTGTGTGTGTGTGTGTGTCGACAGGTGAGGCTGTCAAAAAGGAATCAGAGAATACAGTCAAAGTTGAACCAAACAAATCAGCCAGTGCTGACATTCAGCGAACAGCAGCAGCTGCTGGTCAGAAACCAGTCAAACAGTCCAAATCAGTCAGGGCCAAGAGGACAGTCAAAGGGGAAGGTAAATCAGCTCATGTGCCGTCATCTCGGTTCGGGATGGAATTATGGCTGATCTCTGCCCGCCTGGTGTCTGGCCCTGTCTGTGTGTCTCAGGCTGCCCTGCTGTTGATTTAAGCTGCTTTCAGACAGGCACTGAACTCCTGATATTCTCTAGAGGGGCTGTATGTGACAACGCAAACATCCGAGTGAGAGGCTCCAGACTTTCTCTGGACTTTCTCCGGCCAGTAACTCCGGAGAATGTCTGAAGGAGCTGATGTGAAAACACAGCAGGAGATTCTCTGGAGGATTCACCCCGACGGAGCGGACACACAACAGATGCAAAAATGAAAGAAAAAGGACTAATTCAATTATCTGAGGATGGAAAAGTGGAGCCAAACAGGTAGAAGACACATAAGATGTCAAGAGAGCTTTTGGTGATAAGAGCTGACGCCGGTGTCGAGGTGCTGTAAACAAAAACACGTGATCTCTGCAGCGGAATCAATACATTGCGTCCTTCCTCTGCCTGCTGCAGAGGGGTTGTTGTGAACGCGTCTGAACAGAGAATCTCCTGCTGCCTTGTTCATGTGTGACGGGAAAACCTCGGAGAAAGTCTGGACCCAATTAGAGGCTTTAGAGGCATATTTGCTTCCAGCAAAATATACTACAAGCAATCTTTCACTGCTGATGTCTTCCTTTGCATTTAAAATTGATAAAGAGGTTGGTTTTGATTGAGTTTTGATCTTAGTGGTTATGAGTGCTTGTCTTTGGTCCCCTTCTGCTTCTTAATGCTTCTCTGCTCATTTTTGCCTGGCTTTCCCTCTCCTCGTTGTGCATACCTTTTAGTGTCGGGGTGTGCACACTTTTTACGTGTGTGTGTGTTGTGCAGCTCCAGCAGAACTATGTCAGCTGCCCATGGATGAGGGGAACTGTGGAAGATACACTCTGCGCTGGTACTTTAACCATAAGACTCAGGCCTGCAGGCCCTTCATCTACAGCGGCTGTGAAGGAAACGACAACCGCTTCCTCGAGCTGGAGGACTGCGAACAGGCCTGCCTTGGGGAGGCTGAAGGTGAACACACACAAACACACACACACACACACTCACACTCTGACTCACTCACTCTAGTTTTTGTGAGGTACTGAATGTATGCATTCTAACAAAGGATGTGTTGTGCAGGTGATCCTCATCCCTTGAAGACAGCACGGTGATTGTGGCCACTTCTCCCTCAGCCACAGGAATGTTTATATAGCTTTATATGTCTTTTATAGATCATTATATTGTCCAATGCCAATGGTCAAGATTTGTTTTTGTTTATTTATTGTTTCTTTAAACCCAACCAAACTTAACCCTGGGTTGAGAGGAGATACCAGAAAGCCTCCTCAGTTTATTTTCTCGAAACTATGCAAAACAGTGTTTATTAGGTTTTTTGTGTAGTTGTAAAAGATTTTTAATATTTGCACACTGAATATTATAATTTGTTCAGAATCCCTGATTAACCCATAGCACAGTATTGACATACTTCATTGCTTTAGTTTCATGTTGCACATGTGCCTGCAGACATGGAGAAGACTGATCACCTGACTCACCTTTTACACTTTAATACAATGTTTCTTTAGTAAAGACCAGTTTGGTAAATTTCATGGTGCTCATCTTTGAGGCTGTAGTTTGTTGTGTTATTCAGTCATTAGGTGTTTAAATCATGGGTTCCCAATTTGACCCCAAAATAACCAGGCCAGAAACAGGCGACCCCATTAAAACACAGTAAAGTAAAAGTAAAAACCCACAACAAACATATGAAAGAAAGTTAAACACGACCATCCATTACAATAATAAAAACTAGAATTTGGTAAAACAATAAATGAATATCTCTGTTTCCACCCTCTCCTTCCCGCTTAAATGAAACCAAAGACGTAACCTTGTAAATCTGAACTCAGTCTTCCATTGTTTGGTATTTATTTGTTTCTTGTGTACAGTTTGTGACCTGATGATCTGAGTCATTGACAAAAGCTGCAACAATCTGGGCCCTTTTCTCCCTCAGTGCTTCTTGTCACCTTAAAAAAATCCCTAATAAAGTGGCCGATGCTCAGATCTCCATTAACGCTGAAAGATACTACTAATTAGAATTCAACTTGCTATGACTCAGCTGTGTTGCCGTCTTTGTAATCATGATGTTCAGAGCTGTTGCCTGAATGAATGTGTCGGGAAGGAAGGAGAAAGTCTAAAGTAACCATAATTGCAGTCAAACCCATGAAAGCTGTTTTAGCAAAGAGGAACACAAGTAGACACTTAATGAAATACACCAAACAGGAAATTATATTAAATGACAAGCTGCACCTTCCATGAACTTATCGAACTGGTTGTTAATAAGGATGTTGTGTTTATTGTAATTATTATATTTACTGTAGCAACGTGGGCTGAGTTGTGTGTGTTTTTCCCTCATTAAATAAAAACTAAAATTTCAGTCAGTTAGGTTAGCTAATGGCTCTAGCGACAAAGCCCAGTTGTATAAATGAGAATTGCAGTAAGGAATGAAAAAACACAGAATAAATGATGAATTCATGCAGAGTTGATTCAGAACCAAAAAGATCTAAATAAAAACGATTTATAACATTTCCACAAGGTTAAAAAAAAACGTTATTTAAAGAACAAGAACCTTAAATGCATATCTCAATATTTGTTTAGACACTATTGAAGATGCTTCCACCAAGTTCAGTAGAAATCTGTTCAGTAGTCTTTGTGTAATCCTGCTGACAATAAATATATTAATAACTTAATATTTTATACAATTCAATCTTATCAAATCACAACAAACATTATCTCAAGGCACTTTACATAGTATGTGAAGACCCTAAAAATTTTAGAGAAACTTAACAGTTCCCACAATGACGCGTCTTTAATTTGGCGAAAAAATGAATCTTTTAACAGGAAGTAACCTCGAGCAGAACCACCTAACTTCCCTCCACAGCATCACACACACAACAGAGTTTGAAGTTCTACTATTCTGTTCTCATCAGATAGACTCAGATAGAACAATTCAGGGCAGAAACTTGAACTTCAGAACCTCTAATGTCAGAAATAACTCCCCTCACTTCTCCACACAATTACAACTATTCAAGCACAAATATACTGGGTTATTACGCTGGATATAGTTTTATCATTTGTATTAAATATGAAGAATCAAGCACAATATTCTTAGGCTGTCTTTGTACATAATGGTTTATTATTTGGGGGGAAGTTGCATATCTGACCATGACTGCATGTTTACCTGCCAGAGAAAAGGTGCTATTTTAAAATGTATTTTTATACTGTTTATTGGAGATGGAAGCGTGTTTTTGTGTGGTGCAAATCATTTTGTCTCTTTAGTATTATGAAACTTTTTAATAAGCATTTCTAATAAACCAAATGTTTTAATAAAAATGTAGCTGGTGTGTTCTGTGTTCTGCACATGGTGCTTTTGAAGCCGGCCAAGTCTGTTTGATTATGACAATGAGAAGTAACGATAATGTCTCCGATTTATTGATATGATCTTTAAGTGCTTACAAAGAATGGGATATTCCAACTTATGGAAATCATGACATAAGGGGTTAATGGAGAAGATGAGGAGATAAGGTACTGTCCAGTGTGGGTACGTGCGTTTGTACGTGCGTGACTGATATAGATGTTCTAATTTCATCTGCAGATTCTATTAATGAGAGGATTTTCTGCTTGTTGGTCATGAGTCCTCCTCCCTTGGGTTTTTCTATGCTCTCTGCCCCCACCTGATTTCCCCTGGTGGGACACACACTGACTCCATATCCACTTCATCACACGTCGACAGGCCTCAAACAGCTTCCTCTGCAACTTTCCTCCTCTTCCTCCACCTGACTTCATTTCAGAAAGGTAGCTCAGTCAGCACCTTATTGTGCTGGGTGCCTCCATGACAGCTTTAACAAATCATGCACACTGTGTTGTGGACAGGATCACGATGCGCTGACAGTGTCTGTGGATGTAACGATAAACAGAGGAGAAAGGCCTCAAATGGCTCAGGTGATGAGCAAAGACAGGCCCCAGTGCAAACTGCTGCAGCGTCACACTAAACTACCACTACTCACACTACTGATTTTTGAAATAATGCTGGTACTTTATTTGAAGGCTGGTGTTGTTTTATATTCAGGTTCTCCGTGTTGAATTTGGTTAAAGATTAAATTAAACTATAAATTGTATCAACCACCAGTCTTCAATCCTCTGGGATGGCTCTCCACCAGATCGTAGAACCTGGCTGCAGGGGTTTGTTGTCATTCAGCCACAGGAGCATTAGTGATAATGGCCCCTGATTATGGGCGAAGTGGCCTGGTTGGTATTTCCCATTCATCTAAGTGTGACAGGATTCAGGTCTTTTCCAGTTCTTCTTTGTGTGCATTGTTGTCATGCTAAGTGGAGAGGACCGTACCCAAACTGTTAAACTGGATGAAAACTGTATGCTGTAACCAGCAGTGGAAGAAAAATCTGAATAATTTACCTGCTAACTTTAGCTATTGAGAAGAAAAGCACAGAATGACACGGCTCAAAGTGTTATGTTAACATACATATTATTCTTTTGAATATTTTAGATATGCGGATAGTGTGATTTTTAACAATGCTAAATATTTTTTGAAGCTGGTCATGTATTTTTGGTTAAAGTTCTGATCTGATTTTGTTTCCTCATAAATGTATTGGAATAACGCACAATATTTCCCTTACTATTGTACATTTAGATTTTCCATGGAAAACAATGCCGGACTCTAAGTACATAATAGTTTTATCCAGTACTGTAATTGCAGCTCGATATTGCGAAATTAGATATATTAATTTAGAGACAGTTAAGCCTCTCTATAAATAGATTCTGTTTTGGGAATAAATACACTTGAATGCTTCATTACAAAACATCATCACCCTGTGGTACCACAGCATGGAGTCTTACAGTACCTGTGTAGGATGTAGAGCACTGTCGCTTCATCATCCAGACCGACTCATGTAATGAACCATCTGATGAACTTGATGAACGCTGATTCCAAACATAACATGGAAATATATATCTCCTTGTTCCTAAAGACATGTATGAATTCACATGTTTCTTACAAACTCTGTCGCCTGGTTTATCCTCAGTCTGCTCAATTCCTCTTGTCTGCTGTGTGTGTGTGTGTTTTTCATCATGACTCGTGTGTTAGAGATATATTGCCCATCCTAAAAATAGCAGCCGTCACTGATTTCAGTAGCCATAACCAGTCAGCTTTACACAAGGCACCAAAGCCTTTTAGAGCAGTCCTGCACGTCTTTGAAAGGACATATGAGGACAGTGGCTGTAAGTGTGTGTGAGGGGAGGGGGGGTGCTCATATGCAAAAGACAGACTGCAAAACTTGCGTCTTTATGAGACGGGGGAGCTTTATTAACCTAATCTAATTTGATATTCACTCTGCTACATTGGGGGCTCCTGGGGGCTCTCTTGCTAAATACACTGACACAGAGACACACTCTGATTCCGTGACTCAAGGTTGTCCTTCACGGACCTATGCTAATGTGCGTTTGAATGTGGGATACAACTGAATTGTAATTTAATATGGACTAAGTGCCCGACTCACTGCGTCCATGCATGCACTGAGATATAGGCCATATCCATTTTGTTGTAATTCCCACCATAAAAGCAGCACTGCCGGGAATAAACGTTGAACTCGGGGCAGAATATTATTGCGATTATGAGTCTTTGCATACAAAACGAGGCATGTTCAGAGCTGTAAATCTGATATTGTCAAATATGAAAAGATAGATAATATATCAGGTTATATTGTTCTTTCTATAAAACTGAAAGTGTTAGCCCGCCAAATGAAGAACAATAAGGATTAAATCCCCCTCTTTTTCATCCATGACCCTTCAAGGGTATTGCCAAGCCTCTCTCAGCCTTCTGTTGGTAAGTAGTGGGTCTTGCGGAGGACAATCATGAACACGCTCTGAGTACAATGGTGGCTCCCTCTATCTGTGTGAGCCAGAACTGCTCTTCATCCCCTCTCTCGGATGCAGGGTATATGAAGGAACACGTTCAGGAGTTGTTCATTTTTCCTCTTCAGTGACCTTGACTGTTTAAAGCCCCCGGGTCTTGGGGTTGGCAGAGAGCTTGATTGGTGGAACCAAGAGAGAGGAGCGCGCCAAAGTCTCTCTCTCTCTCTCTCTCTCTCTCTCTCTCTCTCTCTCTCTCTCTCCATCACTCTTCTCACTCTTGCTATTTTTTTTCTCCTGCCACCCACTTCCCTCCACAAGTACAAAGGCTGTTGCTATAGCAATGAAACATGCTAGAAATGTGCTCAATCTCACTTTTACCCCCTCAGCCATATTAGCATATGATCCGTATCACTTGCTCACACATTTTGCTCATCAAGTAAAACACAGGAGCCATTGTGTGGGTCCTTTTGAGGTACATATATATACTTGTTCATCAATACACACTTTTCTGTGAGGACAAAAAAAAGAAGTGCAGGATTACTTTAAAGCTTGTGTGTGCTGTTCACAGCACATTCCCCTCAATGCTTTGACCCCAAGGTTTATCTATTTCATCTCCTGGAGTTTGAGAGTGTTGACGGGGCATCAGGAGTTTTCTCTGTCCTCTGAGTCTTTCGTTTAAGCTCTCAAAGTTGTGCGAGTTGAAGCATTTATTCCGTCTATTGATCCGAGCATTTGGGCTCTGGATGTGCTCAAAGCACTTTCAATTAGAAACGGGTGTTATACTCCATCACGTCCATTTTACTGACTTTATTATCTGATTTTTATGCATGGAATATTTGTGCTTAATGATGAGTTTCAAAAACTGTTTAAGATCTGAGGAGATCATTACAACTGTGAATTGAAAGTCCGAGAGCCATTCGCCATGCATTGATCTCAAGATTCAGCATATTGAGGGAAAAGATTTGGGGCCAGACAGAAGCTTTCTGGTTTCTAGTTTGACCAATCGTGTTTGAGCAGGCTTTGGTTGCTCGTCCTTAAACAATCAAATACAGACGGCAATTAATAGAGATTTGTGAAAATGTCGTCTGCACCGTAAACACTTAGACAAAGTATTACTGTTTGTGTTGAGAATTGTTGTAAACAGTGAATGTTGAATGGTGACTGGATGGAGCCTTGACTAAGATTTCAACTTTACCGGTAGCCCCAAAATATTGGTCGTTGCCCCCAGAGGCAAATTCATCATTAGACTATCGCCAATGGGCTCTGAGGTTAGTTGCACATTAACTGTCTAAATCTTATTGCTAATATAATGCAACAGCTCCTCTCTCACTCTCTCTGCCTCTTCAACACTTTGTCTCCTCTCCTGACCGTCTCCATCATGAACATAAACAGCGGCGACAGTGTTGTTTGCTTTCTTAAATTTTTCCTCCAGCAGATGAGTCAGCTATTAGCATATTCTCTTCATTATGGCAGTGATGAGCAAGGGCCACCTGAGTGTCACTATGCCTCCACCCTATTAAAAGGCTCTCATGGGACGTCTGAGGCGCATGAGCCTAAATTACCATATGCCATTTCTCATCTCTCCTTACTGTCATTCAATGTATTTCTGCTTATGCTCAAACTTCTGATGGCCCGAGATTCCTTTTTGACTTTCTCAGGTCTCTGTACAGCCATTACTCTCTCCTTCCCATCTTTTGCCACTCTCCCTCAATCTTTCTTCTCTCCAGGCATCCACTTCCCTCTCTTGACTGTAAGCAAATCTGTAATCTGTAATTTTGCAGCTGACTAGGAAGCAGAGAGTGGTGGAAAAGTAGTTATTGTAGAGGAGAGGGGGCAGATGGAAATGTGACATGTGAGGCCCTTCCTGCTCGCTGGAACTTGTGCGACACAGACAAGACGTATCGCTGATAGTGTGGTGTAACATTGGCAAAATGAACCTGGGTATAGCTGCTTTTAGACTTGCACTGAAGTGCACCATTTTCCTGTTGTCCATAGGGGCAGTTTTGAGAACGCAAATGTCCAAGTAATTTTCCTGCCCGCTCCCATGTAAAATGTAAAAAATGTCAGAGCGAGCCCATATGAGAATACGACAGGAACTTTATGGAAAATTCACAGCAAGTGTGTCGGCATGTAATTTCAACATGCCACAGACGCGAAAACTGGAAGAACACAAATATTTCGGAATGAAAAAGAGGAGCCACACATGTAGAAGACAGCAACGAAGATGTCAACCTGGAAAGACAACAAGATTCGAGAGCTTTCGGTCATAACATAATAGATCCTGTTCATAGCAGAGTAACTTTTAGCGTGATGAAAAAAACACGCAATTAACTCAAATTATTGAAAAAAATCTTTTGATAACAGAATCAAACCTGGAGCAGATACATTTGGGATCAGACGTATGAACATAAAGTATCTGAAGAGGTTAAGAAGTTTAAGTTTACTACTCAGGCACCACCGCTTGCCTGAATGTTCTGGAAATGTTCCTGTTGTTGAGAAAGCATCTGACCCAACCTCCTGCTACGTTCCTCATATGTGAAACTCTGGGAAATGTCCAGTTCCAATTTCCCGGCGAGTTCATGCCTGAAAACAGTAAATGGTTTCTCCCTGTGGCACGAGCCCAGATGATAAAATTGAATGCGGCTGCCCTTTCAATCAGAGACACCTACATCAACAAATAAACTGTAGGCTCTCAAAGAAGGAACCAATGAGCAGCAATCGCATTTCAGCAGGATTTAGCTACTGAGCTAAGTGGTATCACTATGAACACTTGACTCTGTAGCCTCTCAGGGCAGCTAGCATGCCTGCTCTCTCAGAGATGGTGCAGATCCCTATCTGTTGACCTCTGACCCCACTTGAAGCTTCGAGCTCATATCTCAGCTTTGATTTTCATTAAGTAAAGCTGTCCTCAGTTTTTAATTCTGCTTCACTTATCCAAAAACACCATCTTCAATTTAACAATTCATTCCCTTAATGACTCAAACTGTGTTGTTGCTCCAGACCTGAGGGATCATTACCCAAATGACTTTTCTGATCTTGTGCACACTAACTGACACTAAGTAATTGCCTTTTGATTGATTGAAATTTGTCCAGAGTTATTTCCTGAACAGACAATCGCCACTTTACAACAACTAAACTGAGGTGATACGTCCACATTGGTATTTTTTCATTTGAAAAAACGCATCTACCCTGCTACAGATGTGCCTTGCATCCAAACTACTGAGTTTTAGAGCCATGTGATATACGTTTTTGTGTGTTAGTATGGATGGTGATTAAAACTTGTGTGGACAGAGATTGTTTTAGTTTGAAAAAGCTGTTTTAGTAGCAGTAATGATGAAGCCATGAACACAAAGAGAGAAAGGGATGACAGTGATGCAGATAAATGGTCATTTAGTGAAGACAGAAGCAGACTGCAAGGTGAGACAGAAGATTATTCCCTCCTTGTCTCTTTTGATGGATGTATGGAAGCCGTCTGTGAGGTGTATCAGTTTGGATTAGTGGGCTCCAGGGCTCCATCGCTCGTATTCAGCATATCATCTGTGGCAAGCTTCGAGTAATATTTCCATTCTGAATCAAACGGCACCCTGAGGCTCAGGTTTTGAAATAAAAGAAAAGAAAGCACAGCTATCAGTTTGTAGTGGTAGAGTAGTTGTAAGAGAATGATGACGTTTGTGCATGCAAGTGGGGTGCAGGAGGCCCCTGCTGCTGCTGTGCTAGAGAAGTCATGCATACAGCTGAGTGGGGATGGGAGGGAAGTGACAGGCTTGTACATGTCGATGAAGAACAGGGTGGGAGCTTGGCAGGAGACAGGACCAGGGATGTCAGACGCCACCCAGGGAGAGCCGACCACACGGGCAAGGGTCAGGTAGGAAGAGGTTGTGGGTGAAAAGGGGAGGAGGGGGCGAAGTGACAGGTCACTTCTCATCTCATCTTCCATCCATCACACAGTCCCTTTGTGGTTTAATCAAACCAGAAATGTCTTGACAGACTTTGACGGCAGAAGCACAGGTGAACGCATGCAGTCGAGCAGACAGGTGAAGGCACACAGTCCGCAGACAGATAAACGCATGCAGTTGTGCTAACAGGTTAACGCATATAGTCGTGAAAACAGATGAATGCATGCAGTCGCGCATACAGATGAATGCATGCAGTTGTGCAGACAGATGAACGCACACAGTCGTGCAGACAGATGAATGCATGCAGTCCACAGACAGATGAACGCATACAGTGGCGCATACAGATGAACGCATACAGTCCACAGACAGATGAATGCATACAGTCGGGCCGACAGGTGAACGCACACAGACACCTGTGCCCGCTCACTCTTATTGGAGCGTACTCATGCTGGCCAAAATGTGTTACTGCTTTACTAAGGCAGGGTGTATGTAAATGTGAGTGTTTTCATAATGGGTGCACTGTATGTAATTTAGAACAAAAATACATTTTCCTGGCCCAGCCTTTAGGGAGACTTGATAGTCCAGAATGGTTCTGTAGCCATATTGTGTGCAGAGATAAAACTCATTTCACAGCCCATTAGACTTATTTGAACAGCAGCAGCCGGGGGACCCGCAGTGGGCATACTGCATCGAGAAAATTATACTTTACAGCCACTACCAAATACCAGCTAAAGGTGGCCGACCACGGTGGGTCATACAGCCACCGTGAAACAGTCAATATCAGACCCACTGTGCAGGTCCAGGGCTACTTCCTGGGTTCACTAATGAGAGGGTAAAGCAAACTGTCTCTTTCTTTCGCAAATATACTTCACATGTGGCATTTAGTGAGCTGACCTGCTTCCCCTTCTTTATACTGGTAAAAGGTAAATTGTTTCACCTCCTTCATAATGCATGCTTTTAATTGGCTGGACTATGTCTTTTGTCTTCCTCCACTCTCTCTCCTTCCTTGCCTTCTTTTCCCTCACTTTGCCTCCCTCTCTCTATCTCTCTTTATTGGTCGTCTTTGTCACCCTCAAATGTTTATCTGTCGAGCCACGTCTACGTGGATGTTTTCCACAGCATGTTTCGGTCAGATTCAAGAGCAGGCTGGGCTGGGTATGATTATTTATCTGTGCTTAGAAATATCCAAATTATATCCTCAATATGTTTAAAACACAACGTAATCTAGGAGCTTTGAATTCAGATTTAAGACGTTGGGAACATAAAGATGGTGATTTAACTAGGTAGCAGCAGCACTAGTCTTTAGTTGTAGTTCTTTGCATTTTAAATGGAAATAACAGATAAAGTTGATACTCACCACTGTGTTGAAGCTCTCATAGAAAATCAATGGGATGTAGTTGTGCGTGAATTTGGGACCAGACAGTTAAGCAGACATTGTAAAAACCAACCAGTTAGTCCTCTGGTTATGATTTAGTCAGAAGACGTTTCCCAACCTGAAAATCAGGACCTAGGACACTGGGATGCGTTGACAATGATTGGTTTGTTGACGGGTGTGCATCTGACCTTGTTGTGTTGTCTTTTCGGCTATTGAATTGACTTACTGAATAAAGTGCATGGGAAAAAGTCGTCTTTTTAAACTTCAGCTCAAGCTTCAGCTACATATCATGAAAATGCAAATAGAGCTAATGTAATACACCAACATGCTAGCATTATCAATGTGAGCATCTTAGCAAACTGATGTGAGCATTTAGGCTTAGCTGAAGTCAGTGTTGTGCGTATGTGCACTCTGTCTGCTTCTTTCTATTTTGATCTGTCTATGTTGATTTTCTCAATGATTTTTCTTACCTTAATCTGTAAAGCACTCTTATTTTTATCGTTCCTAAAATATCACAGACCGTAGTCAGTATTTTTTTAGAGTAAGTTGAGGGTACAGTTGCATCTAATCGTGCAACTGACCGGTCAGCGTGTCGGGCACCAGGCTGAGCCTCAGGTCCTGACTTGTGTTCAGGTTTGCCAGAGGTTCTTTGATGCTGCACCAAACAGACGGAGACACGGACCCCTCACCACCGGGCCTGCTGTCAGACAGGACACAGGGATGCACTCAATAACCCACACCACAGAGAGTACAGTAAATACACAGGCCAATGTATATTATCGCTCCAATAAGTGTGCCATGTCTACATTGTTCTGAAAATGAGACCACAGACGGTTCATATACACTGTGTAGAAAAAAAAGAAAAGAAATGAACCCACGAGTCTGATGCGATGCTTTATTGATCCCTGACGGTAAAATCTCTCTCCAGGGATGGAACTGGGAGGTCACTGTACGTTCTTCTTTGCAGAAAAACATTCTAAGATCAGGGGTTATGTTTTTTTAACGATTGGAGCAGTGGAGTAAAAAAACATTTTACGGATTAAGAGAATAAAGTCATAATATTTAAAGAATAAAGATGCAAGTTAATGAGGAACAAAGTCATTATTTCACTAGAGTAAAGAAGAAAAAAAAAGGAATAAGCAGGATCCAAAATCTTGAGTCACAGTCTCATCGTTTCTCCAGAAACTATGAAACTCAAGATTTAACCAGCGATAGCACTGCGGTCGACCAATACCAAATTCCAAATTTCTTCCTCCATTACAGAGGCAACAATCTTACACAAAGATTGTGTGGTTCTATCTTCAGAATAAAACTGAAGGAAACTTCTTTCACAATTTTTTTAAAGTCCTGACACTTAGGATAATGTGATGCTGATGAGCCAAAATGACGTATTTCGTTATTTGTGAAAACCACTAAAAAATGTGTTAACAAGATGCTCCACATTCCTCATTTCCACACAACCGACGGACTGATATCCCCCACATAAAATGACGCATAACCTTAAATTATAACTTTATTCTGTTAATGTTACTACTGTATTCTTATAAAATTACAACTGTTTTTTTACCCTCTAAGTGGCCTCAATATAGATTTTTCTTTGCACATTAAAGACAAAAGTTTACAAGCATCTCTTTGTTTGATGGTCTGTCTGTCTCCTCCTTGTGGATAATTTGACGAATGTAGACAACCTGGGTTTCTGACCCAGTGAAACTTTTCACTGACACATCTGATAAAAAGGTCACAAAGTCCCTTTGGATAAAAGCGTCAGCTAAATGAAATGTAATGTAACTCACTTCTTAAAATAAATGGGGTATTTATTTTAATTTAATTAATGAATTAATGTTTTGCCTTGGCAGTGTTAACACAACAGAATCCTCTGCAGAAGAAGGATCTGTACGTACAGTGACTCTCCCTCCGCTCAGTCACATGTTGGGTTACTCGTGCTTTACTGTAGCTGCTGCTACTTAAGCCACAGCTGCATGAGGCAAGTTCAGGCTCCTTTTCTTCCTGAAAGGCATTTTAGGAAATATGGGAAGTCTGTAAAATAGATGAGGTGATGGTGGAGTACACAAGGCTGTGATATAATATTTAAGATAGTGTGCTGAAAATCATGATGGATGATATTCTCCTTTAGATTACACCGATGGGGATCTTGTATTTGATTTATAAACCAGAGTATGTCTTAGCATATATATATTGACTGAGTATTTTGTGCGTTTGAGCGTGTGCACATGTCTCACATTGAGGCTGCTGTCTGTGGACGTTCTGTCCATGTGTGTTTTTATTTGCTTTCTGGTATTTTGTGTGCATGTTTAGATGTTTTTCTCTATTTTTGCTTGCATGAGTGTCACAGACATATGGTATGTGGGTGTTTGGCAGATGCTCCTGATCACTGACTAGCATTTGCGACTGTTCAAGGGTTGAAGATCTGTAGTAAGGGCAACTCACAGTATTTTTCACATTTTCAGGTGGCTGCAGGCTCAGGGGGGGGGGGCCTCGGTGTCCTGTAAAACGTGTGGTGCAGTGAAAGGAAAAGGTGGTGTGCTGAAAATAAGGTGTTGAGAGGGTGAAGTGCTGCTGAAATCTGGGAAGTTGGAATGCTCACGGTCTGTTTCTCCAAGAATCAAAGAAGTTACAGTTCCTTTATACACATTTCTGTGCTCCACATGTAAAGCTTAAAGTTAACTGGTTCCAAATTTTCTCTGCGCAAGTAATGACTTCATTACGTGGTATGACACACAGCAACAACGTCGGCCTGTGGAAAATCCTACAGTAAATTTTACACTATTTAAACTTTAAGATAAATAAACATATTGAATGATCACCTTTAAATGTAGAAATATACTTGTTTCCACCACGTTGTGCTATGATGTGCTGCTCTCCTTCTATTTACTTGTTTGCTTTCTATTTCCTCTCGTCTCTCCGCCTTGAGTCGAAATGCATGATGGTTCATATTGATCGGTTAGTGACCATCGGTTGTGCCCTACTTTTCACGATGCATATGGGGAAACAATGAGTGCACTATATAGGGTATAAAAAACTTTGACATTTACATTCGGAAAACCACTAGAAAATGGCGAACTCACTATATAGTGATTGGTGAGTGATTTCAGATACGCTGCAATTGCACACAATGGTAGATTTTGTATCCAGGACAATTTCATTTCTGGAGAGTGGATGGAAGTGGAGAGCAGTTGCCCATATTTATATATAGTCTATGGTTACAGTATTCATTTATTAAAGGAAAGGTTTGACATTTTGGGAAATGTGTGTATTTTCTTGCCGGGAATTAGATGAGAGAACAAATACAACTCTTGTGTCTCTATTGTAGATATGAAGCTATAGCCATCAGCCGGTTAGCTTAGCATGAAGAGCTAAAGCAGGGAGAGACAGCCTGACACAGATTCATTTATTTAAAATGAGAATGAGTTTTACAGAGCTATTGCAACTATGTGGCTGTTCAGTCTTGTAGTTTAGACTTCAGGAAGTTGTTGTTTCCATAATTTGGCTCTACAGTTTGTTTTTAGATTTAAAGATAGATATAATGTGTTGATTATTGAACTTTAGCTGTGTTGCCAGGCAGATTTTGTAGCTGTTGGACTGTCCTGGGCCAGCCTGTGTTTCCAATCATTATGCTATGCTAAGCTAGTAGCTGCTGGCTGTTAGACTCACAATTACTGGACTGACATGACAGTGATATTGATCTTCTCATCTAACTGACGGAAATAAAGCAAATCCGCATTCTTAAAAACATGTGAACTTTTGCTTTACACATAACACACTATTCACCCTATCACAATAATTTTTATATCGGTGCCACCAAGAAAACTGCATTGTCAAGATCAGGATGGAAAATAAATAGGCCGACATAGGGGGTGGATGAAATGTCAAATCCTCACCGATTTTATACAGTTTTAACACCATGAAATGTTTTTTTCTTCAAGGTTGTGTAGACAGCATTTATACCACCATGCTTTTATTATATACTTGGGTCAGACAGAAATTTCAGCTGCAGGTGTAACAGGTTCAAGGAGACCTTTGCTAAAAAACTACCATCTGTGATTCAGCTTGAGAACTGCCATATTTATTGTGCGCTCAAGGTCGCATTTTAAAGTCAGTGACCTTGATCCCTGCACACATGTGCTCACTGGACGGGGATGCACGGCACAATGAGACAATCGCAGCAGGTGAAATATGGCGTCAAGCCTCATGAATCTGCTCTTTCACTTTATCCTCCACCGGGCGATTGAGTCGCCACATGGAAATTTAGAGTCTGACAGAAGCAGGTGCAGACACACTCAGTGTGCAGCAAAGCAAGAGACACAAGACTCCAAAAAGCCTGTTCCCTCCTCTACAGTGCATGAGGAGATGTGTGTGTGTGTGTGTGGGGGGGGGGGGGGACTGATATTATCAAGTGGAGCCAAGACTCCAATCATTTAACTTTGAGGGAGATCAGGTGAAGTGTGTGTCATATGTTTTGACTGAGGGAGAGAAAGGGGGAACTATGGGGGTAAATCTCATTGAATTACTACAGAGGAGCAGTTCACCCTTGAGGAATCTCAGGTCGTCCTTGTGAGAGGCTCGCCATCACACACACACACACACACACACACACACACACACACACACACACACACACACACACACACACACCACACACCCCACACTCCCCCCTCCTCCTGCATCCCTGTCTCCTCCCCCTTCCAACAAACCTCTCCATTGCACCCTCCCAGCCCACCACCCCACCACCACCACCTCCCTCCCCTCCGCTCCCCTCCCCTCAACCTGCAGAAGATCGCCGTAATTGGTCGCTGCTGCTGGGACTGAGCGACTGCGCTCCGGCGTGCGGGTTGGCGCATCCTCTCGCGTCCGGTGGGAAGATGCGCAAGACCTCTGCGTGAAAAGTGGGAGGGAAAAGGTAAAAGAAAAGAACACAACATCCCCCCCCTGACATCATATTGTACCTGAATTTGTGAGCTGGGGGGTGCACCGACATGCAGCCACTGCCTCTGCGGCTGCTGCACTGTGTGCGTGTATAACCGTGGAGTGGAGTAAGATTGTAGGACCCCCCCCCCCCCCATCAACACCACCACCTCCCTATCTATCTATCTATCTCTCTCTCTCTCTCTCTCTCTCTCTCTCTCTCTCTCTCTCTCTCTCTCTCTCTCCCTCACCCCCTCTCCTACCTCTCTCCTCCTCCCGCTGTAATATTTATGACAAAACGGAGGCAAATTATTCTGGTCACGTTTTTGGCTGACAGTCGGCTGTCCCGGAGAGCGCTCAAGTGAATCAGGGTCCAGAGCTGGAGACATAGCGCAGCGCAGCGCACCGACACCTGCAGTAGGGATGTATAACGGGGATTCCCACTCTGCAAACTGGTAAGTTCCAACACTCCGACTGCCGCACTTCTCATGACACTCATTTGAAGCATTTCAAGTAAATATCGTGTTTTTAAACGATAAAAACAGTGGGCGGGTTGTATTAGGAGACCACTGGACTTGGGGGTTTCAGCTAAATGAAATGGATGCTGGTCTGTCCGTCGGTGGGACAATATCAGCCCAGACCGGTTTGGATTCCCGAGACGACAGTAATAAAACATCACCTCACATCCGCACTTGATCGCAGCCGCCTGACTTGTCACTGGCTCATTTTAGTCGCTTGTTTGCATTGATGAAGATGATGAAGTGGCTGATCTGGTGTGGGACACACATCCTTGGCTCATTTTTAGCTTCCTCGCGATGTGCAGCAGCAACAGACGACACTTGGACCAGGGAGGGAAAGAAAACCAATGTGAAACCGCGCATATGATGCAGGAACACATAACACTCTGCCTGCAGTGTTGTATTATTTGATCATTTTCCAGGGAGCCACAGTGATTGTTGATGTGCCTCAGTCACATGGATGCGCCAGGCTTGACGCGTAGCTGTCCGGTCTCATGGTCTAGAAAGAGCTCCGGCTCAGTGCAGCAACGAAACACTTTACATTTATTGTTTTAATCAAGTCAAATTATTCCACATGTAGTGCACGTGATTTGTTGCTATTGAACTGCCATCACCCCATGAGACCCCTAGGTCTGAAGGACTGTTTATCTGAGCTGCTCTGCGTTTATTTGAAACCCTCCATCATAAAAAAAAAGAGAGGGAGAAACAGTGTCATCCAAATACAACCCTTTTTACAGCTTGACAGAACATTAGCATTTTCCTCGCCTAACTTCAGCTTTTATGTAAATCTCAAATCTGAAATATGATTAGTGTCACTGTGCAGCACAGAATTCATAATGCTCTCTTTTTACCTCAAGTTTCCTCCTGTGCATGAATCCAACTACAAATACTACTGCAAATGTCCTTATGTAATCTATAGCCTCCTCTCCTCACTTGTGTGAATACGGAGCAGTGACAGTGAGATTGTTTTGAACACTTGTTCATGAGACGTGAAATGGGAACATGTTTGGTCGGAGGCTGGAAGAACGGCTCTCTGTGGTGGATTTCCTCCTGCTGCAGAGCAAGGTTACTGCTCCCATTGATTTCATGTCAAACTGCTCCTTGTTTGCATAAGTTGATAAACAGTGATGGATCAGTGCTTTTTATTTACGAACGACAAATCAAATTGTTTGCCTTCTTAATGTGATTTGTTTTATTTAAAGTTGTAACGGGGTTTTTTTCTACATCAAAGACTTGTAATTATCTTTTGTCCCTAATCCTAACCCGTGCTATGCCTGATGCAGTGTTGTTATATAGTGTGATTTGTTAACAACCAGCAGAACCTTCCGAATGTAGTCTTTGAAATATTGAAACACTAAACTAGTTTTGATTGTAACAAGTTAGAGTAAAAGCTAAATTAAATGTTGAGAAGGCAGCTTTAAAATGTAATAATATTACACAGCAATGCAAACACATTTTTACCAAAAAGTGAATATTTCTACAAAACGTTTTTGTTCTATTCTTGACAGTCTCCTCAGTCTATATGATTATGATTATTATTATAAGTAACAATCTTGATATTAAGTAGCCTACATTAGAGCTGTTCATTTCCCAATATATTTTACGATGAGTATAAACATGCAGAATATTAAAATCTAATAGTTAAGGCTCTGTGTGGTTTCCTGCTTGTGGCCTTTTAAAAAAATCATTCTCATTGCCACGTAAAAATCCCTGCTATAGGAATCTCAAAGGTACACTTATTTTTCAACATTATTCGGTGACAGACCGTGTGTTTGCTTCGCATATGGGTCACTGTGTGTTTGTGTCTGTGCATGTATTTATAGAGAAGCTTTGATGCTGCTCGTGGGGGAAATATTCCACCACACGTGTCACTCTCTGGTTTAGACGCCACAGTGTTGTACTGCAGCGTGGTGTCCAAAGGAGAGCTGTACCTCTGTCCGACGTGGCGATTGATTGAAAGTTGTGTTTACCTTTTATATAACAGACCTGAAGAGGAGATGGTCAGAGTGTTGTTGTGGGTTCTCACAGGGAAACAACAGTGTGGGACAAACACACAAGATTTATTTTGAAGTTTCTTTTTTGTCGGCATTTGTGTTTCAAGTGTTATTTTTGATAAATGGCCTAAAATGGCTTTAGATATTGTAATTAGTTCACACTGAATATGAAACATGGCAAAGCTATTACCATTGCCACTATTTTTGTTTAGTTTTATTTGATATAGCATTAAAACAATTTTAAGCTGTTATGTCCATCGATCTAAAATGTAGTCTTACACTGACAAAATCTCACTCTCAGTTAATAGAAATAATGATTACACCATATTTACTTCTGCAAAAGCCTTAAACTGTGTGTTTATATCTGTATTTTCCAATATTAGAACAGTGTTTTTGAGCTGAATGGCCATATTCTCTTTAATCAACCTACTTGACCAAAGCCAGACATCTCACTAACCTTTGTTTGACTACAAGATTGCATATGTCCTTGTATAAAACTACAGATACAAAACAACAAGTACAGAGCAAGTACGAAAAAGGTAAAAACATCATAAACACCCGTTACTTGCCTTGTACGCAGACATTTTTATTACTGATGGCTGAGATTGCTTGTCCTCCTTTCCAGTGCACTCGCGCCCGCTGGTGTGAAATTAAAAGCACGCTACACTTAATCCTCTTACCAAATATAGTAAATAACAACGTTGCTTGAAGTGTGTGAGTGCATGGAGACGGAGCAGAGGCGGAGACGATCTCAGCACTGTCATTGGACCAAAGCAGGGTAGATGATTGGAGAGAAAGCAAATAGAGAGATGAGATGGAACAATAAATCATTAGAGAGTGCAGAGTGGAATGGCCACGGTGAGAAAGCCTGTAAGAGCAAGGAGACAGATGCAACACGAAGGAGTGGACCCATATGTAAAGACTTAACAGACTCAGTGTGTCCACCCATCTGCAGACCAGGGATACGGCTGCTGTCTTGTTTACATGACGTATTTATGTATATTTTTAACAGAATCACATAAATATATGAATGCGGCAGAGGCATCTGCTTTTTCGCTAGACGCTCACAGACATACGGTTTAAGTGTAAATCATAACAGATCAGGATTATTCTTTGTCATTTGCTGGGTAACGTGAATAAAACTTGAATACATCATCCGTGAACACGATTTGTGCCTGAGCCACTTCGGGTAAATTGTTGTGGGCAATGGTGGTGAAGACAACAACTCCCATGATCCCACGCTGTATAACGATATCATCAAACTATTTTTTTGTTATTGAGAGACCCCCAGCAGCCAAAGTTATATATTGTACCTTTAATATGTGCCTCACTTATTGTCATTTCGGAAACATTTAGCCCGTCTTAAGGGAAAATCATGGTCGAGGCGTTCTTTTCATAGCATAACGGTTTCAAATTTAAGGACAAAACCTCATCTACGGACAAGTTTCCGTCTCCTTGTGGTTTTGTTATGAAACCTCTCGTGTCATAAGTCTGTATTATGTTTGGCTGCGTGTTTGTGTGTGTTGGTGTTCCCCCCCCTCAGGTAAGACCTCTGTGCGTCATTATGGTGTGATAGTACAGTGGCCCCTTGGCCAAAGAAATCCTGTCTGCTGGAGATAAATGGCATTAATTGAGCTCTAATTGCCTGCTGGAGTGAAATAGCTTAATCATTTTAACCCGAAGCAGTCAGCCTCAAGTCTTTCTTTTTCTAATAATCCATCACATCCTCTTAATCTGTTATTTCTATTCTTCAGGTCTATTTTCGGACCTCATCCGCTCTCTACTTCAGACAACTGTAGAACATGATGTGTTGCTTCGGAGAGAGATTTCTCTCTGCAGACACTGATCTGCTAAAGCACAGCTTGGCATCACACGTGTGCAAGATTATCCTGATTAGGATTCAGATGTTTTTAAAATCACTGCTCTGTCTGGGGTTTCTCATGGTTTCACTGGGATGCCTTGTGAAAGGTACCCTTTGGACTTTTTGTTCACTATAGGTGCTATGGTGCAGTTTAGTGGGAAACTGTTGGGTTTGTTCAAGCATGTTTGTTTGAATCATTGTACACTGCTCAAAAAATTAAGGGAACACTTGAACATCACAGTGTAACACCAAGTCAGTTAAACTTCCGGGATATAAATCTGTCCATTTAGGAAGGACAAGTGATGGATGAAATGAAAGTAAAGAAAGACAAATGAGAGTGACAACAGGTGCAACGGAGAGGCAAAAGCAAGACAACCTCCAAAAAGGGAATATTTTTGCATGTGGTGGCCACAAAAAATTGCTCTCTCCTTATCCTTCCTGACTGACTCTTCTTCTACTACTGTACTTGTCACTACTGGTAGCATGAGGCGGTACCTGCACTCCTATCAGGTTGCACAGGTAGTCCATCTCCTCCATGATGGCACATCCATATGTGCGGTTGCAAAAATGTTTTCCCCAGCACAGTCTCAAGAGCATGGAGGAGACCGGCCGTTACACAAGGAGAGCTGTACAAGGCCGTAGAAGGGCATCAACCCAGCAGCAGGACCGGTATCTGCTCCTTTGTGCGAAGAGGAACAGGAGGAGCACTGCCAGGGCAAAACAAAATGACCTCCAGCAGGCTACTGGTGACCAAACCATCAGAAACGGACCCCATGAGGGTCGCATGAGGGCCCGAAGGTCTGCCAGTGGTGACCCTTTCTCTTCACAGATGAGAGCAGGTTCACACTGAACACATGTGATGGTGGTGGTCTGGGGGGGGAGATATCCTTGGAGGGTCACGCAGACCTCCATGTGTGTTTAGGCATTTCCTGGATGACGAAGGCATTGATGGCATTGAGTTGCCGTGATAAAATTCACGCAAGTTGGATCCGCCTGTGATTTAAATTTTATTATTAGATTTTCGGTGTGGTTTTGAATTCAGCCCTCATTGGGTTGATGATTGGTTTCCAATGGACCGTTGTTACATAATTTTGCTCTCAACAAATGATACAATGTACATCAGTAAAGATTTTAAACTTCGTTCATCAAGATCTGATGTGTGATTTAAGTGTTCCCTTAATTTTTTTGAGCAGCGTGAGTAAGTATTGTATGTAAAAATGGAGGACACGACGGCTCCCTCAAAGTGAAGCTTTTATTGTAAACAAATGTTAAAAGATGAAGTAAAGAAACATTACAATTCTAGTTCATCTTCTAACAGTGTGTGTATGTTCAGCGTATTTACACAGGAGCAAGGGTCAAGGCTTTTTCCTACTTAAAAGTGTCAATCGAATAGCTGTCGATTTGGTTCTTTATCAACAACGAAGCATTGAAGCGACCACAGACCCCGGTTGACTTGGCTACTTATTTACAACACTACAACACAATACAAATTGACATGTTTGTGCAGCACAAATCTTACCTTAGTTTGTCGATTGCATTCGGACGATATATTAAGTCCCGCTGGCAACCGCTGTTGAAAGAGAGACGTCGCTAATCATAACCAATCAATCCAGAGCTCATAAAGAGTATAGGAGAAATTACTGGTATAATAGACACATAATGAACGCTGTTATATCTCTCCATTTTATCCTGTTATATTGTCTCAGCCTCTTTAATAGTAATCATAGCTGTTCTGTTCAGTGGGGCCAGTGAACAGGCGGCTGATTTGCTCAGTTTTACTTCATTTCGCTGGCTTTTGCTCATGATTTTGATTTCCTCTTGTTTTTAAGGGCTGGGATTGCGTGGCAGCCTTAATTAGTGCTTATGATGGGTGGCGCTTGTAATAGCAAGATTACAGGCTTGGGACGTCATCGCTGCATAGAGGATACAGATGGGTGTCTTTAATGAATGGTGAAGCTAAATGAAATCCATCGAACACGCTGTCAGGTGTTAATGATGCCTCACGCCCAGTGGACCAGAGCAATCCAGAGACCAAGGTTCTTCTCTCAATAGAGCTGTTCCTATGGATTATAGGCTGTGATAATCAACCTGCCTACTACGGCTTCCTTATGGATGCTCAGGTGGCATCCTGTCAGATTTGTGGGATATAAAGTGACAGGGAGTTGTTTATTTTACCAACAGGGTCTCTGATGTGGTGACAGCGATCTGTGGGTGGCTACCTGCAATGTTGCATTGGTACAACACTCAAAACCATAGAATAGTCTATAGGTTCAGTGTAAAAGCAGGGACCCATGTGTTTGAAGATGGATGGTGCAGGGGGGAGGCGAGGCGGCACAACAGGGACTATTCAAAAGAGAGATGGATAGAGGTAGTAAGCAGGGAACAAACATTCCCCTTCCAGCAAGCACACGACTCAGCATCCATCTGCACACCCCTAAGCCTTCCTCTCATCCATCACTCCCTCACTTCACCTACCTCTCATTTTCATCCTACCTCAACCCCCCCCCCCCCCCATTCCCTCTCTCCCACACTTGTCTCAGATGCAAGTGCCGATGGGATTCAGCAGTTTCTAAAGCACACACGATGTCATTCAACCCGGACGGCGATCCATCTTCCGCCATATCTTGCAGAGAGCACACAAGAGAGCGCGTGGGCTGGCGGTGGTGGGCCGCGTGGGTGGCTGGCAGTTAGCGAAGCATTGTGGACTGCATGGTGTGCTTGTGTGTCTTCAGCGAGCTGGCAGGAGTTATGAGAACCCATTTTTAAAATGTTACAGTGTCAAGTGTTGCTTGGCCTCAGTTTTGGTTTTAACACTTTGAGAGTTACACTCCTACCTATAACCTACACAGTAGTCAGTGAGTTGTGTATTCTTAAATTTGAAATGCTTGTCTCTTGAAGTTTTCCTGATCAGAGACACACAAGGCATAGGTTTGGATGTTGTTGCTCTCACTGTGCAGGTTGTGTTGTTGGCCTGTCCAGGCTGTATTGTTGGGAGCCTGCCAGGGATGCTGCTGCCCAGCTGGTGGCTGCTCGCTGTTAGCGCTGCTGGACGAATTGAGTGGGAAAATTAAGCCTTTGATCGATTGTCTCACTGCAGACATTAGGGATACCTAAGGCGGCCATGATTCGGTGTGCTGCATGCACCGTCATCGTCTTTGCTTTCTGTCATTTCCCCTCTTTCTCCTTCACTCCCAACCCTTCTCATCGGTCTCTCTCTCCTCTGTTTCCATTTCTTCCCTAAATGTCAACTTTAGTGTCAGTCCCACCGAATAAAAGAGCAAATGCGTCTTTCTAGTCTCACCATTTTGTTCTGACATTTTACAGTTTTACAAGGGGAAGAGAAGAAACAGATGGCAATTTCTCTATGGATAGCAGCCCAAATAAACCACAGCACAATGCAGCGACACTGTCATGTGCATGTGTGGTCAGATACAATGCCATTGTTATCAGAGCAACCAGAGACTGATTACTACCAAAGCTTTTACTTTTTCCAATCTAATTCTTTGACCTGGTGGAGGACAAGCACTTGAAACAGCAGCAGGTTGATACTCCGGTACTCAGCAACAAGATGGACAGCAGTCATGTCACAAAGGTTCAGGTTTAATCGACTGTTTCTGCCTGATGTCAGACCTGCAATGGATATGTGAGTGTTTGTGTACTTGTACTTACATCTTCAAGAGGAACATTTTGAGAAATAGACCTGAAAGACCCAACATTTAGGGTTAGGTTTGGGTTTAGAATTAGATTAGAATAGAATTAGCTGTGATGGTTGGGGGATAGGGTAAGGGGAAAGGAATCACATTATGCCAATAAGTGTCCTCAATAAGATATAAATACTAGGTTGTGTGTGTGTGTGTGTGTGTGTGTGTGTGTGTGTGTGTGTGTGTGTGTGTGTGTGTGTGTGTGTGTGTGTGTGTGTGTGTGTGTGTGTGTGTGTGTGTGTGTGTCATGTTGGGGGACTGGAATCTATTTACACATTATGAGGACTTGTCTTCCTTATGGGGACATAAAACAAGTCTCTATTACGCAATATAAATTTAGTTTAACTGAATGTACAGTTAGATTATAGGTTAGGTTAAGGCTAGTTTTAGTTTAAGTCTAGGGTAAGGGTTAGACAAGTAGTAACTATGGTTAAGGTTGGAGTAAGTCTCAAGGAAATCAATGTAAGTCAATGGTATGTCCTCTGAGATATTACCGTGTGTGTGTGTCTGTTTATCCTTTATTAGTGCATTACCATGAAAGTCCAGTTGCAGTCTAGCAAGGTCATCCAAGGTGTGTCTTGTGTGAAACGAAGTCTGTCTCTATCCATTAAAGGGAAGATCACAAACAACATTTCAGTGTATTTACTCATTTATGCGTCCTGTGAGAGTCGTTTTTGTGCAGAATCATCTCTGGGACTAAAACATGGATGCAATAGTTTCCATAGTGACAAAAGAGAACAGGCATAAAGACAAGACAAAACACAATGTCTGACACAATGCGGGTTGTGGCTTTGTTATTAACTTTAAACTTGAATTTGACCTTGGCATCCACTGAGCTGCCGTATCGCTGTGTTGATTACAGTCTTTTTGCAAAGTGTGTTTCACTGCAGTTATCTTGGGGGTCGATGGAGACATAACCAGTATGAGTCTACATCCTCCACCTGCTCTGGTTTCAGCATCTGCTCGGCCAGTTGCTCTGTCTGCGTCAACCCCCCTACGGTGGTGGGCTGCATCCAGAATAAAACCTGTTTTAGCATCATTACACAAAAATAACTGGGTGGATTACCTTGAAACTTGGCGGACAGATGCAGTATGGGCAATAGGGTGTTTTTCAACATGTTCGTTGATTTCTTAGAGAACACAGGAGGTATGCACTCTACTGTGTGTTACACTAGTTTGTCTGTTTGTTTGTTAGTAGGATAACACAAACTTACTGGACAGATTACGATGAAACTTGATGGGAGGATGTGGTTTGGGCAAGGAAAAAAACACTTTTTGCATTTTTCAAGATTTTCACCAATTTCCTGTTGAATATTGCATGGCTCAGGCATATTTAGGGGACTGATATCCATGCGTGTGTGTAATTTGGTGCAGGTTTGATTGAATTTAATGAGACTGTTGGGCCTTAGCAGAGGTACAGACTATACTGAGTACAATTTTAGTAGACATTATTTAATTTTTCAGTTCACAGTTTCTCTACATCCTCAGATGAAAACTCTGTGCTACACCTATATTCCTAATGTGTGCTACTGATGTGTGTTGAAACACTAAGACATACTTCACAAACCGGCCAAGAATACTTTACATTGTGTGGTATTGAGTTGTCGTCTAATGCCTGTTGTTTGTGTTTTGCAGAACTAATTTAGCGTGCGAAACGTGTCATCAGGAGAAAAAAAGAGAAGCTAAATATATGGATATCTAGCATCTGTCTGAAGTGTTTGCAAAATCTTAAGAGATGAGAAAAGGCTAGAAAATATAGAGAGAAACTCAAAGTCCCTGAGTGACAACCGAATCTGCTCTAGCATTTACCCTGTGATATTGTAAAAAAGGGGCCTGACAACCTGTCATCTCGTACCCAACACGTATAATAACCCTGACAGCGGGGTCCAGCAAGCTGTGCAGTTTCAGATACTGTCAGTTTGTTGCTGTTGTTCCGGAGCAAAGCAAAGAAGCTACTGTAATTGAATCACCATCTGCAAAACCAGAGTAAAATCAGTGGATGGACTGAAGGACTGACTTCTTGTGAATTATGCTGTGTTTTGACGACTAATACTATGTTCACACCAAGCGCATTTTTGCGTCATGTTATTTGCACGAGTATCATTTGTGCTCACTGTTTTCTCCAGGAGCTGCTTCTAGATGATTTCCGCTGCTACCTGAGGCTGATCAGTGGCCAGTTAGATGACATGCAAACTCGGGTCGGTGCATCTCAACCTTGATTGGCTTTTGCTACATCACGTCAGGCTTATCTTTCGCTCAAGTTCAAATCTTTCAAGTCAAGCTAGTGAAGCAAATGACGAAATTTGCATGTCATTTTCCCATCGCGAGTGATCGAGTGTGAGTGACACAAAATTTGTTTCATGTTAACTTCCAAAGCAGAGTTGTCAGGAAACTTGTCCCACTTTTTTATATTTTAATGTCTGTGTATTTGGGTCATTTCCTAATATAACATGTTTTGTATTTGATGCCTGAAGCTCTTTGTTCTCTGCCGCTGTCCCCTCTGCCTGACCTGTCAATCACAGGATGCAATTTATTTTCTTCCACCTTGTTTCTGCTAATTCACACCAACTTGGCTGCAACAGTACAATACACTGATTACAACCGAAACACCATTACAGCAGTGCACTGACATGGACTTCTCAGTTACCAGGACTGTTCATGTGAATACGATCTCTCACCTCAAATGAACCTGAGTATTTTTATTCCCCAGTGAAATACACAAACCCTGCAGGTCATTAGAAACTCTAACCAGACTTCAGCACCTTGTCTAATCTCCCTCTTCCCTCTCTCCGTGTGGCTCTCCCTGCCTGCAGGTCAGAGTCACAGCTGCACATATAAAGGGCTTCTGACGTTTGTCTTGCCCCCAAACAACATGCTAACACAGACGTTCTCCACAGTTTCTTCTGTGGCTCTTTTGTATCTCTCGTTGTATCTTGTTCATCACTCAGTTCTGACTCTCCATTATCACAGGACTGATTGTGACTCATGTTGCTCTTAGTCATAGAGGTGCATAGATGACTCTTGTTGAAAGCTATTGAGTCTGCTCATTTCAAACCCTCATCCACTTCTAATTATTGTTTGGACTCAATAGAAACAAACGATGGCCTAATGTTTGATGAGACTGATCAAAGCAGAGAACTCCAGACGTAATCTGCTAATTTTACTCTTGTGAAAAACAGGAGCTGATTATCTTTAAAAATAGAATTAAGTCTTCTGTTGTTTGCTGTGTTATACCATCCTGTTTTTATACCTCTACACCGGCCACAGCATCATGTTTCCGCCCATTCCAATTTTGTGAACACGATTGCTCAAGAACACCTTGAGGAAATGTCTTCATTCAGTTGGACCAAAGGGTTCATTTGGGTGGTCAAAGATTTACATCACTGTGACCTCACAAAACACTTTCCTTTTTTTTGCGATATCTCAGGAGCACCTCCAGAAAATCCTTTTAAATTTGGTTCAAACATTCACTTTGACTCACAGAGGAACTGATTGTCAGTCAAAGGTCAAGGTGACCTCACAAAACTCTTTTCTGCTCTAGACTTGGCACATATGTTCACTTGGACTCAAGAATTAACTGATTAGATTTGGGTGTTTAAAGCTTAAGGTCACGGTGGCCTCATAACAGAATATCAAGTCTGCGGCTTTTAGGGAATTTCTTTAAATTTTGATTAGTTATCACTTGGACTCAAAGATAAATGGATTAGATTTAAGTGGTAAAAGGTAAAAGCTCACAGTGACCTCATATGTGGGCCGAGATTTTTTTTTAATGTAGATTTGATATGCTTCCAACATTTCCTTCATTCATAAAAGTCAACATACTTTGTGATACTGTGACCTTTGATCACATAAACGCACCATGTGTTAAAAGAAGGTAATAGAAAGAATTTCACCCACAACTATTTTATGTGGTTCTCAAAATGTGAGCGCAGGAACCTTTGAGAGGACAGGATAGCAAGTGAGTTTGTGCGCTCTCTTGATTCGGGCTTGTTAAATTGGCAGATCGATGATGCTTTAAATCAATGTTCCAGCAGCATCACAAACCCTATGGAACCCATTAGTGGATTAAGATAGACCACTGTTCCACACTGAGTCCTGTCCTGCCTGCAGGTCCTTTCCACATGACAAATGGCAGGAAAAACTGTGAAATAAAACAAAAGGGAAAAGGGCAAGCCACGAGAGTGAGAGCAAAGAGCTGTGGCAGAGGAAAGGTTGACAGCAAAGGCCGGGGTCAGCACTTGCCAACAAGGACACACCTGTATCTCTTCCTCATCCACAGAGTCAGGGCGGGAGCTGATTTTTCTCCTTTACTCTATAAAAAATCTCTTCTTGAATCAACCAGGACTTTGTATGATTCCTTCCCAGTGCACAGGAGAGCATGCAGCCAGCCATGAATAACATGCTCTACATGCAAAGTAGTCTGTCTCAGCCTGTTTCCTGCAAAAGGGGATCAGAGTAGGAAGGAATGTAGGAGAGCAGAGGAGAAAGAAAGGGAGGAGTGGAGAGAGGATGCAACGGAGAGCGGGTCTTTCTCTACTTGCATTGTTTATGTGCCACTGTCTGCGGATCATTGATCATTCGTCTTCATTACATCTCCCTGTAAGGACTATTAACTGCTGCCACCCTCAGTTGGGTGCCTGCGTTGTTGACGTGCACTATAAGGTCTCTCTACTGGCCTAACAATGTCCCGGCCACCTCTCCTCCTGGAGGTAGGAGCTGACAGTTTCATATTGCTGGTGGATAAAACAAGACAGGATTATATCGTTGTGTTAATTGTCTTCACCAGGTGGGTCGTTGCAGGTAAAGGTAGATTTAACTGCTAAAGACACATGTCAGTGCCATCTTAATAATACAGGTATGGTTGCGTCTTGCATGTCTGCCTTATGCTGCAAGACTCTTTTCTGACCCATATAATGTATGTTGCATAATGATGAATCAAACATCCACCCACTCATGCTCACTAGAAGCATCTTTGTATCAGGATTCAGCACATACATGAACTGTAAGTGTAGGAAATAAATCCCTGTTGGTTTTGTTAAGACATCTACACTGTCCAGGGATTCTCTGCTTATCATACCTGCAAATGTCCCCCACGAGACCATCCTGCCATGATTTTCTCTCTGCTCTAACTGCTACTGTTGTTTATGCGAAGGGTGTTGTCGTCTAACTGCCTGAGCCCAGTGAGACATCATGGGTCATCAGCAGCAGCTTGAACTGCACCCCATGATTCCACTTGACTGCCAAGATCCCTTTCACCTCGCTGTGTCAACTCATGGCTTCCCCTCACTTGTGAAATCTGACAAGTTTGACTTGTACTTGTTGTACAGTGTTATTTTTGAGTAAATATGAGACGAGTCGACTGTTAAACTGCTTGGTGTGTGTCCTCCGTCTGTCTGTCTGTCTGAGTCCTCATCATCTTCTTTCTCTGTATCTTTATTTCATAGAATCAACCTCTGATCCAACCATAGTCCTCAGTGCTGTCGGGGCGGGAAAGGAGAGACAGAGCATGGTCTGGGGTGGCGGCCACTGTTGCTATGTGTGAAGGAGTGCCAAGGCGCCAATGGAGACCGAAGGCTATCGTGACCTCCTGGAGACCAGTGACGGCCAGGGGGTAGGCCTGCTGGATGGCGGCGGCGAGGTGGGTGTGGAGGAGGGCTGGAGCTCGCCCTACCCTCTGGGCTTCCAGGTGTCTTTGACCACTGTGCTGATGCTGGAGCTGGTGCTGGGCTTCAGCAGCAACCTGACAGTGCTTGTGCTCTACTGCGCTCAGTCAAACCTGGTGGATTCAGTCAGCAACCTGGTCACGGTCAACCTCCATGTGCTGGACATACTGGTCTGTGTGCTGTGTCTGCCGCTCACTGTGGCTGTGATCCTGCTGCCTGCTAACGACAGTGGAGTCGGCAGCCTGGCCACGCTGTGCTGCTTTCATGAGGCCTGTGTCACGTTCACCAGCGTGGCGACAGCGGTCAATGTGTTGGTGATCAGTCTGGACCGATATGACATCTCTGTGCGTCCGGCGAGTCGTCTGCTGACCCCCAGGCGTGCTGCGCTGCTCCTGGCAGCAGTATGGGTTGTATCTCTGGCTGTCTTCTTCCTGCCCTTCCTTGAGGGGGACTTCTTCTCTTCAACGGTAGAGGATGGCGAGGATGAGGAGCCAGAAAGGCAGAATAATGAGTCTGAATTCACCACTGGACTGACTACCATTTTTTCCTCCCCCTCTCCCTCCGTATTACCCTCCACTCACCCATCCTCCGCTTCACACCACCTGTCACCAGTATGGCAGAACAGGACACTGCTGTGTGTCGGAGGGCAGGGGTATTACACAGGCCTGGCAATGTATTACCACTTGTTACTCCAAGTGCCCTGCTTCTTCATCGCTGTGATCGTCATGTTGTTCACCTACTCCAAGATCCTACAGGCCCTCAACATCCGCATTGGCTCCCACATTATGAGGGGTTCACGTTCAAAGGACTCCACCTGCAGGATACGTTGCAGAAGGCAAAAGAAGAAGGACCTGAGCCTGCCCACAGAGGTAGTGTCCTCCAACCAGAACCAGAACCTTAGCCATCCTCCTCTCATCCCCTCTCCCACACCTACACCAACATCCCCCCCGCCGCTCTCCTCCATGCCCCAAGGGATGTCTGACAGCGGAGCAACAGTCACCACAGTCAGCACTGCTGCCACCACCCCCATCGCAACCACACCGGCTACCCCTGCTTCTCCCATTCCAGCTTCAGCTTCAGCCTCAACAATGCAGACCCACGCCACCTCACCACTGCCTGCCTCCTCCATGGGAGTCCAGGCCTCAGTTTCGGCCATCATCGCTTTGAGGCGTGCAGTACGCAGACACAGGGACCGCCGGGAACGCCAACGTCGCGTCCTAAAAATGTCCCTAATCATCATATCCACCTTCCTGGGATGCTGGGCCCCTCTGTCCTTGGTCAACGTTTTGATCCTGTGTATGGGTCCCAGCGACAGCCTGGTGCGGATCCGCCTTTGCTTCCTAGCAATGGCTTATGGAACCACTATCTTTCATCCTCTGCTCTATGCTTTCACCAGGCAGAAGCTTCGCCGCGCTCTCAAAACACGGGTCAAGAAGAGGGTGGTATCCCTTCTGCAGGTGGACCCAGCTGTCAGCGGGGGGACAGTTATTCATAACTCATGGGTGGAGGGGGGAGGCCAGAGGAAGAGTCGTAAACCACGGGTAGAGGCCAGTGAAGGCACTGATCGATGCCTCACCGAGGCAGTGAAGGAATGAAGCTTCAGCATGCACACGTGTGTTTGTGTGTGTGTGTGTGTGTGTGTGTGTGTGTGTGTGTGTGTGTGTGTGTGTGTGTGTGTGTGTGTGTGTGTGTGTGTGTGTGTGTGTGTGTGTGTGTGTGTGTGTGTGTGTGTGTGTGTGTGTGTGTGTGTGAATGTAAATGTAAAGAATTGTGTGTCTCCACTTTGCTGGAGATGGATCTGGTGTCTATTCATGCACGGGTGAGAGAGAAATAAGATCCAGTTTGTTTACAAAGGTCAGGACAAATCCCATGACCCCTGTTTCCATGCAGATGTGGAGACAGGTAAGTCCTGAGCTCCAATTAGAGGCAGCTTTCTGCTCTCAGCGACCCTCATTAGTCCACTTCCTGACTGACAAGGTGGCCACCATTTCTCCATGGCAACGTTGGCCAAGAATTATGAAAAAAACCATAACCATAGCTACTCAAAATTATAGATCACAGAAAACACACGCATTATTGCTCCTGCAGTTTCAACTTGCATTTGCATGAATATATACACAGACACACACACATATACACGCTTCATGCACACGGATGTATAGTCAGTCATTATCTGTGAAAGCACACCTATATCTACCTGCACAGATATTCTCAGAGAGAAAATATTGATTCAAATATATTTCTCATTCGTTCCCTATTTTTTCATGCCTTAATTGAGTTATTAAGATATTCACCTGGTGCTGAATGTCCTGCTGTATGTTTACAACAATGCATCAGAGTGAAAGTGTTGGCACATATTGTATTAGTCAAATTAATGGCAGGTAAATGCAGGCATTCAGATACAAAGTTTACAGGCTCACACAAACAAAATAAGAAAACTGCAAAAAAACTGACTGAAATTAAATTTTCCAATAAGCAGCATATTTTAGAAGAATGTGCACAAGTTAAGGCATGTTTTTTTTTATATATACTTTAATGGTCTTGATGGCTTAGTCAAGGATATTTGTGTGATTGTGTCTGAATGTTTACACGTGTGCTTGTATGCTTGTGTGTTTGCGGTAAGGTGCGGGTGCATAAATAAACAAACGAGAGTGTACGTGTGTGTCTCTGATTATGTGCAATAAATCGTGAGCAAAGCAATGACCCTGAGGATGTGAACTAAGAGAATGTGAACACAGAATTGTTGGTTTTCTTGTTACGCTTTAGATTGCAGAGAAGACGGAGGGTAAATCCTCTGATTAACAGTAGAGGGCCACTGGGCAGAACGGGAAAACAAATTATGTGGAGCAACTGTAACTATGTGTATATGACGGGCCACTGTAATATTACTGAAATTGTATCACTTCAGCTTTTAAGTGGGAATCAAAGGGCAATATTTTGTGAAAAACATCATTACAACTTCTCACTGTAGTCACTGCAGGTGAACTAGCAGAGGAATCCAATCATAGAGAAACAACCACTGACAGGGGACGTCCCCTCGTGCCGAGTCCTGGACATGTTACACTACATCTGTATCTGTCTCTCTCCTCAGGGCTTCATGTCTCATTTCCAGACATGATGGACATAAAACACTAAACCAGTCCTCAAAAAGCTGTTGTGTTATGGTTGTTACAGTAGGTAAAAGATTTATGTCAGTTTGTAGATAGAGTACACATTCAACTTTGTACGGGCTTGGAAAGCTCCAATGGGGCTTTTGGGCTATCTCCTCCCTCATCCTCACCCCTTTTACACTATGAGCCGGACTGAAGACAGTAAATCTTGTGTATTCATGTACAGTTTTCAGGGATGTAAATATTGAAGTGTCTGTTTTGGGTTTTAGAATTTAAATTAAAATTTTCTGTATCACAATCATCTGCCGGACAGAAAATCAGCCATTGTGATAAACTCTTGAGTGAGTTGGAAAGTTACTGTAAAGAAAAGATTCATGTAATTGTATTTGTGTTAATACTGTATGTGTGTACACTGTACTGTACATTTATGACCATGTGTATAGAGACCTATTAGTATTGTATAAGATTTATATTATGTGTTATTGTATAGGACAGAACCAAATCTGTATTAAAAATATAAGAATTGGTCTATTTCTGGTCATTGTGTCAATTCATGCTTTTTTCAGGCTCAATGTAATGGTCATTGTTTTTCAAATTTTAATTCTTACATCCAAGGAATTAGTTTTTTTAAATTTTCACAGGATTTTGTAATTTTAATTTAAAAAAAATTGGAATGTTCATTTCAGATCATTTGAAATTAGAAAAATGTGGGCCTTTTGTTTCTATTTCAGATGCTTTTAAACAAAAAAGGAATCAAAAGCAATAGCCTACGGAGGAAAAATGTATAAATCCAGAAGAAATGGAACATTGTTTTCTTTTTTATTTACCTGTGAGTGTGTTTCTTTAAAGTATAACAATTACAGACTTCACAATCCAAATTATTTACAGTATTATTTTACAAAGATTAAATTTTTTTTGTTGCCATTTTGAACCAACCAACCATTTTCTTAATGCAGGGTATTTCAATTCAATTTTATCTTCATAGGGCCATATCACTACTATTGTAGGGTTAGGGTTAAATAAAGGCCTTTTACATAGCAAGGTTGAGACGTAACAATAGTAACGCAACACTTCCCACAATGAGTAGCACTTGGAGACAGTAGAAAAACCTCCCTTTCAACAGCAAGAAACCTAGAGAGCAGAACCAGACTCAGGGTGGGCGGCCATCTGCCTCGACCAGCAGATGCTGTGTAATGATGTGTAAATGGAGGAATATGCCAATTTTGTCACTTTCACGAGCAGGAGCCCTTTCAGAAAGGAGGTTTTGTCAAAAGCCTTCCATCACAATTGCAGCTATTTTGGGAGGGAGCTGCTGGGACTCATCCCGGTGACTTGGGAGTGTCCGACATCTCTCATCCTCTGCACCTCACTGTCCAAACGTTTGTCTCCTTGTTCCAGCTGTCACTGCTTTTCAGCATTTCTCTGATCCCTAAATTTAGAAACTCTTTCCCAGCTACTTTCAGTATTTAGTGCTGGCTGTATTGATCCCTCACTACGCTTCGCTGTGATGTGACAACTGTGCTAATCACCATAATAAAGAGGAAACTTGTTAGCCAGGTAAGCATCTGTCGAGGCAGCTCATTCCCTTGATGTGAACGCTTGAATTTTTCATTTTAACTAGAGCAAATTTGTCTGCACATGAGACGTGTGTGTGTGTGTGTGTGTCTTTGTTGCCTCACTGATTTGTGCAGTGAATTGACACTGAAGACTCCTCCACACTACTTGATACGCTCATCAGTCTCCTCCTCTTTTTACACCCCTGTTTCCTCCTCTGGTTCTGCTCCTCTTTATTCTGCCAGTCTGCATCTTTCTCATCTCTTATCCACACTCGGGCCTTCAAGAACAAAGCCACGAACAGCTGCAGTGTCTGAGGAGGAAGGAAAGTCACCTTGGGGGTGACAGAGGAACCAAAATGTGAGACAGAGACGTAGAGAGAGAGAGAGAGGGGGGAGAGAGAGAGAGAGAGAGAGAGAGAGAGAGAGAGAGAGAGAGAGAGAGAGAGAGAGAGAGAGAGAGAGAGAGAGAGAGAGTCGCAGTACGGAGGGGAGATTAGTGGGAAAAGAGGGAAGGGGATGGGAGGCATAGAATCTGGCATCGGGACATCATATGACTAATAAAGGGACAGCACTGCATCACTGCAGAAGCCCATTAGAAAAAAAGAGAAATACCAGTAGTAAAAGTTAATACAGAATAATTTGAATAAAGCTTGACAAGAATATACAAAAATGAAGAAACAACTTTGTCTACCACTGAGGCTCATGAGAGTTGTACAATGTTGCTCCTGCCTGTGATAATAGGGATATCATCCAAAAAACACCCAAGCCACGTGTCAAAGAAGCCAACAAGGACGTGTTTCAAGTCGCTCCCTTCTTCTGTGATTTATAGCAAATAATTCAACCTGTAGTGGCTCAGTAATGGAGAGAATAAAAAACCATAGGCTGTCAGTGCGTTGACAGGACTTTATGTACCTGTTGGTCCCGGTTCTTGCAGAGGCCTTGAGATTTGATATGAGTAATATGTTATCTGATGCTGCAACGTTTCATCAACGTCTTGTTCCAGGAGCACTCTGTATATGGAAAAATGAGGATTTAATCAGCGGACGGAATTCATGTTGATTTCCCCCCGAATTTAAAACTGTATAAATACCATAAACATGTTAAATACACTGAATATTCTCATACAATCTACTTCTCCTGTGAGGTCGGATGATTAAACCAATGAGGATGCATGCTTTCCTGTATTTTGGCCTACGTACAAGACAAAAGCAATGATATAAAATATGTTCAGTATATTTATTAACAACAAGAAACAAAGTGTGAGCAATAAAACAATGTCTTGCTCTAATATAAATGTCATGTCTTTCCACTTAAACAGCAAACTTGTTGATTATATCACTTACAATAGGAAGGTGGCAGAACACTTTCATAATGTCTTGAATTGCACTTTAAAAGAAGCACCATACATGTTTCTTCTGTCGTTGTAACCCTCAGTGATCAGACACCCATAAGACAACCAGTTTGTTTTGGTCTGCAATGGCGCCATCTTGCGTTCAGACGTCAAAACAACCGCAACTGCCCACGTATTTCTACGGGAGCCATTGTTCCAGGTGACGTTTTCTTTCCTTTCTCTCGGATGTTGTTTTTAGAGCGAATCTCTTGGGTCTTGAAAAGTTTCCAGGAGATTCTCCTCTGTTCTAAACGACCTGTAGTGTTAGCAGAGTTGAAGAGGTTGCTGCGGCCCATTAGCTTGTGCTTTGTGGGTCATGGCGGGAGCAAGTCTCAGGTGTTAATGGGCGAGAGGCGGAGAAAAGATTCAAACTATGATCACCACCATTACAGAAATACTAGATTCTTCCGGTCGCGGTTATATAAAGTAAATGGGATGCTACGTATCATCATCCGCCGAAATAGCTCAGTTGGGAGAGCGTTAGACTGAAGATCTAAAGGTCCCTGGTTCGATCCCGGGTTTCGGCAGAGGTATAATGGACATTTTTTTTCGCCTTTTTGAACTCGTCCGGTCGCTTTGAAGATGACGACAAAAAAGATAATATGAAGGCGAAGAAATTAGTTTATTATATATCTTTATGTAGAACAATAAAAAAGCAACATCATTCAAAAGACGGTTAAAAATGGTGCATTCAAACTAGAAATGAAAGTGAAATTAACAGTGTAGTGAGGGAATCAAGTACTTATTTGATTTTCTTAAAAGGCCGTAGCAAACAGGGATGTCCTCAGCATTGATTTAAAAGAAGATAGGCGGCAGATATATAAGCGTAAAAATATTAAAACATGTAAATAAAACTGTAAAAAAGTATTAGCAGCAAGAAATTTGTAAAACTAACACAACTGACTATAGACAGAGAGTAAATAAGTAATATTTCCAAAGAGTGTAAAATGTTCAGAAGAATGGGAATGTTCAGTGGGGAAGAAATTGTGTAAGTCAACTGCAGCAGGAGTTGTGAGGGGCTCGGCCTTATTTTACTCTTACCAGAAAGAGCTATATACTTTTATAACCTACAACAGCCCCAGCAATAAACAATACAAGCTATTAGATAGTTTAATATTTCCCTGTTGTGGGACTAATAAACGATTCACTTATCTTCTCTGAAGTCATGATAACGAGATGAGGCCTCCTTATTTTTACCTTTTCTAAAAACAATGACTGTAGGGTATTTGAAGACAAAACAATAGAAGCATATTTACAAAGTGAAATGTTTTCATTATGGTTAAGTGGTTTCATTTCTCTGTTTATTTTGAAATGCGTTACAATGTTTGTGTACATGGTTAACACATATATAACTTTTACAGGGATTTAGAAACTTGTATAATAATTTTAATATAAATCTGTGACAAAACAGTGTATGGAAGAACCATTTTTCCAATATTAATTTGGAAACAGCATGGCTAAAAATGACAAAGCTCAATGCGTTGTCAGCTGAATAAATCTAATGGGAAAATTTCACATCCATAAAGCCAAGATCTTGTGGTCTCGCTCGTCAATTGAATTATTTTGGGCTAAATTCAAGATGTACTCTGAGTTGGTTAAAATTATAAACAAGAAATGATACAATAATTGATTCAAGATATTTATTAATGCCAGAATTTATGATGCCAGAATGTAAATAAAAAGTAATTAAGGTTTATTTAAAAAAATAAATGTTGTTAAATAAAGGTAAATTAAATAAAGACACTATTCAAATAGGTGACTAAAATTCTCTCCAGCTTCTACTTAGATATGTTCCTTGATACTTTCCTCCTCTGTCATATATTTTATATGTCCCTGTTGCCGGTACAATGTACAACTGCTGAACAAATACTGCAAGTAGAAAATATTTATACAAACCAACTGTACATCCATGTGTTTACACCTAAAAAGAAAACCAGTTCACATGAATATTCACCAGGTGGCGATCTTGGTTAATAAATCATTGAACAGAACCTCTTCATGACAGATTCACCTCAGGGTTTATTATGTTGATTTAAAAAAATTTCAAACAGACATCAGGCATTTAAAAAGGTTTTAGGCTGCACTATTATTATTCGATTCATTTAGTTAATAGTTCTGATGTATTGATTGTGTTATTTTGTGTGTTAAACTCTCCCACCATTTGTTAAAAGCTATTTTTTAAAATATTGCTTTTTATTTTTTGGGAACCTGTAGAAACCTGTAGAAACGATGTTTGGTTTTTAAGTGATCTGATTGGTCAGTAGTGAGTCTGTTGGCAGGTTTTGATCTGATCCTCTGAAGTTAACCTGCAGTGGAGCAGGTTAGGTGTGCAGCAGTTACCGTGGTGATTTAGCCACTGTTGTGATCTCAGGGTTGAACCTAACATGTCACCAACCAAAAATGCTGCTTGGTAATACAGAGGTAGAACACTCTTGCATATTTGGAACGTTGCATGCTGCTAATTAATCAATTATCTCTTAAACAATTATTTCTCTCATGACAACTCCTTAGAACATAACTGCACTGTTTATTTTCCACCTATTAAAGCTGCTTGTGTTGTTGTTCCATCATCTTGTTGTTAAACGCACTTCCATGCTAAACATTTTATGCATTTGGATTTTATGTAATTCAGTGATTCATAGTTGTCATGGACAAACTGTGTGCAGTCGTGTGTGTGTGTATGTGAGTGTGTGTGTGAGTGTGTGTGCATGTAGGTAGAACTGATGTTGTTGAGAACTGAATCTGTTTACAAAGCCACATTATCGGTACTTGTCTTCCTTCTGGTGACAAAAAGCAAAAAAACAAATCCCTGTAAATCATTCAATTTTAAGGCAAAGATAGTGTAGGGGTTAGACAGAGTAGCCTCTAATAAGTCAATGTAGTGTCCTCTGAAGGCCTGGAGACGTCTGTGTGTGTGTGTGTGTGTGTGTGTGTGTGTGTGTGTGTGTGTGTGTGTGTGTGTGTGTGTGTGTGTGTGTGTGTGTGTGTGTGTGTGTGCGCACTGGGTTGTCACTGGTTGTGTGAGCGTGCGTGTGTGTACTTCCTCACTCTCTCCCCTGTCTACAAAGACCACGTGTCTGTGTATTTCCATCCGTGTACTCAGTTAAGTATCTGTCTGTTTATTCACCTCAACTTCTCTTTGGGTTTTCCTTAACGTACCTACCAGACCTGTTTCTATGCTCACGACAGTCCACCAGTTAAGACACCACTCCTTAGTTTATTTATACTCACCTTTCCCAGGGGAGATTGAACTCAGTGCACTGTGAACATGACACGTGACGCGTCTTTTTTTGTGTTTTTGTGTCGGCTGCTTTGTGAACTAGACAGAACGGGCGTTTGTGTTTGAATTTGTTTCTTATTTACTTTTACATATAAATCAACGTCAGTAAAAGTGTGTCACACCTGTAATCTCTGTTGCACTAAAGACCACATTTTTTCTCTTGTCTCAGCCGTTGCATCTTGTGATCGTCCTTTCTTAAGACATGAGCAGACTCAGATGTCTTAGACTCAGCAGTTATGAGGACACTGTATCTCAGAGCTAGAGAGAGAGGACAGGATGAATGCTTTGTTTCGCTGTGCAGATCGTCATGATAAGTCCACTTCCTGAATTCAGCCAGCCCACTCCCAAATGCACTTCCTCTTTTCAGACCTCAGATTGTCTTTCTGTAGCCCTCAGTGTGCTGGACTGCACTGGTAACATCGCTGTTGAGCCCGGGGTAGGAAACAGGATGACTGGCGCCCCAGAGCAACACATGAACTGAAGGAGAAAAGTCCGGTACACAAAAAGACAGATACTGAACAGTCTTTTGAATGTTCAGACATCGAGCGCAGACAGTGGCTGCTCTGTTGAAGCTATCAGCTGGATGCCAAACACACAAAGACTGAGTCTGATCCCCTGATATCAGGAGAGAATAAGCCCATCTGTACCTGTTCTAGTCCTGGACAGCTAACAGCGGCCTTACTGTTGTCAGCCACAGAGTAACCCTGAGGGGCTGGATAATGGCTAACAGCTAACTGCTAATGTCCAGACTGGAAGTATGTGTTTTTATCTATAATTACTGACCTTGGAGAGACTCTAACATACATAGTGTTATCACCCACTCAAACACATCAATGTATTTATTTAGTGGCAATTATGGTTTTATTATATTTCTAAATCAGGTTTAGCAGGTTGCAAAGAGACGAAACATGGGTTTTTAAAGGGGGATCTATGGAGATGTTTTCACAAATTTTACTTTTTTATCCAAAATACGTGTAAAACATTTTTTTCTTTAGTAGCCAGACACTGTTATATTATTTGAGCAATTACTGCCATTGCATGGTTTTTTAAAAATGCAGGAGAAGAGACAGGGTATTTTTAATTTTAGTTTGTTCCTCAAATTAACTCTATTTTTTATTTTAGAAACCATTTCCAGCTGTATTATCAGTGCCTTCAGAGCTGTTATGAAATTTTGCAGGCAGTACAATGTTGAAAATAATAAAAAATCTTCTTGTGTAGGTGGTAAATAAGAAGGCAGGGGATGGGGGCTCAACCATTCCAGTCTGTACTCTTCTCCTATTAAGACAGGTCCATTTGCAAAGCTCTGTTTGCCATCAGGTGTGTCAGAGCAAAACAATCTCAGTCAAGTTTCTGTTTCATTTCCATGGAGGTAACACATTTTTGTTTTCAGTTAAGTGAAGTTCTTTCAGGTTTTTTTCAGGATTAGTCCTGCTTCTCTGGAACTGTGCCCAACTGAGTCAGCAGGAAGTTCAGTGCATTCAATGCGTCAATTACAGATTAACTCAGATGTTTCCTGTCAGCAACGGACTGAAATGAAACCTGTAGTTATTCCTGTTTGAAGTCGCAGCAGCTTCTATTGTTCTGTTATCTCAACATATAACAGACTATAACTATCAGATCAAGTTTTCCAAAGTGAAAAGTGTTCCTGTGCGACTGCATAGTCGGAAACAAGGTATTGTTCTCACTTCTGTGTGTGTGTGTGTGTGTGTGTGTGTGTGTGTGTGTGTGTGTGTGTGTGTGTGTGTGTGTGTGTGTGTGTGTGTGTGTGTGTGTGTGTGTGTGTGTGTGTGTGTATTTCCAGATGATTGACTATTTTGGCTGCTTGGTCAAAGGTAAAAGATCGAGGTCAACAAAAGTGTGGTCTGAAAGACACATTTTCCAAGATATCAAATAATGCAAATATTAAAGCTACAAAGACATTTTATGCTTCTGTTGATCCGAAAATTCTTCCCCATCATATGAAAAATCAACAATTTTTTTATTGTAAGTGACGTCTTGAAAAAGTTAGACAGACGTTAATAAAATGACATCATGTAAGCTCCAAAATGCATTTTTCTAGATTGGAGCTCTGCAACCGATAGGACTAAAGACATGACCTGAATATTATAGAGATTGAAAAATCACGACCTCGTCACAACATCTCATTGAAGTCAGAAAATGACATCATATAGTGTAGTAATGTATAAACTTATGCAAACGATAAGATTTGAGACATAAGCTCCATCTCCTTTTATCATTTGTCATCATATAGTATAAATTACATTATGACGATGTTTTTATCTCATAGTATTATTATTATATAAAATCGTTGCAGTACCTCATTGGGGTATATACAGTGTGCATGCATGTGAATTCTATGCTATATTCTATAAAGTGGAGATGAGGTCTTTTGTAATGTTTTTCGATAGTGCATCCAAAAGTTGTTTTTTTTCTTGCATCTGTCTGGCCTACACCAGGATTCACTTCAAGAATGATAAATATCTTTTTAGGAATTTTGTGTACAAGCCACACCCTGCAGAAATCTGCAGAAAGTGCGCTTTGGAACGTTGGGACACTGGGACAACGCCAGGACATTTAAGTCTGAACCTTCTCTTGTACGTTAGCCAGAAAATCCAGGGTCCAATCTTTCCTCTCATCGGCTTTTGTCATGTGCTTGGAAATGTGCAAATATGGAGATGTCATTTGGGTCAAAGTGTTTAATTGGTTATCTATCCGCCTCTTTTACATTTTTAGATTGAAACGCAAGCCACAGTGACTCTTAATTGAGAGGGACTTGCAGTACTAGACCACAATGTGCGAGAGCACCCCATTTACAAGAGGTTGGGAAAGTCTTTATTTATAGATTAGGAATGACCATTAAACCAGTGCTGGCACGAGGGGCTGCTGCAATGTGTTGAGGGGTTACTGTTGCTGTGACCCCTGGATCTACGTGTTCCTCACATGGCTGAGTCCAGTTGCTCAGGCCAGGAGGACACACAACAAGGGAGTGGTCGGGTTGCATGTGAACATGTTTTTGAGCCAACCACACCGTCTTACTCAGCACTGACTCCGGCAAAAAGAAAATGATTCTCAAAGCCCTTAACAGTGCTGTGTATCATTTGACAGAACGTAGATAAACGGTTGATTCCTGTAAGCCCTCTGATGACAGGGGACCAGCCAAAGTCCAGTGATCCTCCAACTGTGATGTTTTAGAGACTCCGAGACGGGGGTGTCATCTGTTAAACACCTATATCCAACAGGGAGTCATGGGCAGCGCTTCGCTTAGCCTTTGCCAGTACATTACGTGCGGTTAGGTCTGTCAGCTCAGCAGATATGAGGTATTAAAAACACCGGGTGATGCAACCGCATCGGTGCAAGCCCACCAATCATCCTCCGGATCTGTGTGTTTATGTAGACCTGATGTCGTGTATTTGCTGGCACTGTGCACTGTTTACACAGATCACACTGTTTTCTTGAGCCAGAGAATGAATGAGAGAGTCGGCAAACGGTCTGGCTACACCAGACAATAATGCATTGTCTGGTGAAACACATCAACAGACAAAAGGCTCTAAACATATATATTTGATCAAGTATTTCATTGATATTTCAGCAAACATCGTTGGAACGATTTTGGAAAACATCAGTGATGCCTCAGTTATCAGGATAATTGTCTTTTGCACGTGTTGGAACATAGCTGAGGTCACAGTGAGATGGGATCATTTGACTCTTTTCTTACCTTTTCTCTTGGGGGCTTCAAAAATAGTCTATTTGGTCGGTATAATTACCAACACAAAATCGTTCTCTCTTTCTCTCACTGACAGAAGCATGTGCACATAATAGTATGCAGGCATATTGATGTGCAGTATTAAGTATCCTGCTGGATCCACTGAGCCACCTCAGATCAGAGGTTGCCCCGTGTTAGATTACCATGTCCCAGAGGCTCAGATTACAAGCTGCGGAGGTTTGGATAAATAAGTGAAGCGCTCAGGCCCGGAGAGGCCCTGACACACAGAGACACACACTATCATGTAACACCTGCTGTACTCCTGTTTCCAGTACACAAAGTCTTTGTGCCGTATATATCCTGTTATGATTTGTAGTTTGATATAAACACATTTGCAGATTCTGTCATCGCAGAGAGAAGCAACAGATGACATACATCCACATTATCTTTTAGGAAAATGAGCTTTTGAATATATTTTGAGAAACTAGTTGTGACATGCACTAAATAAGCGCTAGGAGGCACAGGTCAGAAAACCCTCTGGCTTGTGTCTGCAATGGGAATGGATACAATCGGCATTCACTCCTAAATCAAATGACTGCAATGACGTATGGGTGAACGTGCTAACTGCTAACTTTTTCTTCTTCTTCTTTATTTTGGCAGCTTAGACGTTATGACACATATTGAACTACCAAGCATTGACGCGTAATCGCCATGAATGTGTACTTATTGTTTTTTTCATCTTGGGAACAATATGCATCAGTGATTAATCTCTTCATATTATGCAAGATGCAACACCGGCGAGACAGCGAGGTGAGGGAGGTGAGGGACGTGGAAAACAAAACTGAAAGGCAAACTCCTCTAGCAGCAATCAGTAAGGAGTCAATTGCCTTTTTTAGAACCTGCATATACCTGCAAATTGTGGTGTAAAAGATATATATATATATTTATATATATATATATATATATATATATATATATTCATATATATATATATATATATATATAATGCATGCTTAAACAAACTAAACTCCAAAAAGAATAATTTAAATTCCCTTTCATCTTATATGCATATGTTTTATATTATATATCTCACTCAGAGCACATTTATAACTGGTATGTCCCTTGCTGGAGATACCGGCACAGATGAGATGAGTTTTAACAGGAAAAATAAAATCCCTCCTGTGAGATAATGTCCCCAAACACATCTATTTTTATGATGGTGCTCCCATTAAGATGATGTGACGGGAATACATGAACTCAAACCCGCTGTATCACAGGTGTTTAATATCATGGACTAAAACCTTGTCTGTGCATGATACTAAAGTACAGTTGGATTTTTATGATAGCTTTCTTTTCAGTCCAGTCCAGTTCTTAATCATTGTGCAGCCATCATGGCATTAGGCCGTCATACACATAATTATCCTTTTCAAAGAATCTCTGACACTCCACCTAGAAAGAACAAAAATGACTCAGAGCTAAGTCTTCAGTCTTCTGTCTTAGCCCAAGTTTGTAAATAGTCTGGTGATTTCCTCAGCATGTTTGTTACGAGCTGTGTAACTCCAACGTACTGACATAGATCAGATTCCCTGAATCTTACATAGGCAAAAGGTCTCTGAGCAGCAAATGTCAATAGTGTCAATAGTGTCAATGACCTTTCCTATGTGCTTATGTTTGCTATTTGTGGTGATGCCTACAAGGGTTCTCAGGGCGGCTAAGCTCTGCTGAAAAGATGCCACAAAGATGAATGGCTGATAAAGAGAGGGTTGTAGCATCCCCGGCTGAATGATGGTCTGATTCTTTAACTGATGGTTCACATCCTTTTATTTCTATTTCCATACATGCTGTGATATATGAACACACCTTAAGAACTTGTGCCTTTCTCAGCCAGGTGCTTAACAACTAATGGGAATACTTTTTCATGCAACAGCGAGGCACATCTGCCATTTAGCGATCTTTTCCGTTTTTTTCAGGAACTACCTTTTCAAAATAAAGTATAACATTTCTCCTTCCGTCTAAACCATTTCAAAATAAATGTATCAAAACCAATAGGGCATTAATAGGTCATTTACAAGGGTCATGCACACATACGCAAAGACACACATGCAAAACATATGCATTGTATTGTAGAAAGGCACATGAAGGCTATTATTACTGACACACACAAATCCCTCCTGATTTTTATCGTTTTTGGTATTGGTTTAAACCAAGTGAAAAAAATGCTGCACACATGAAATGTCTTCACTGTCTTGCCGTTGCCAAAGCAAGCAGAAGTTGGGTGTTGACTCTGGCTGCTGACTGGATGTCTGACCTCTCATTTTTCACCTCTGTCCAAGTCCAGGAAATTCTCTGCAGGCCTCTGTGGGACTGAGTGTGTTCTTTTGGGATGAAGGGGTGTTATGGAGAGAACGAAGCAAGAAAGGAAACTGACGTGAACACTGCAAAGACAAGCTGGAGTCATGCATGTGTTAACACCCCAACTTTGGCTGACATTTCTCTATCAAGACCCATGTACGCTTGGAATAAAAGAATGTGTTGTCACATCAGTAGGAGGGTGAATGTGTTTATATTTGTCCTGGACTACTGCACTCAAGTGAAGAGTGAAAAGCCTGCCCCCATAGTGAGAGGGCAATTGTTATAATAGTTAAAATATGGGGATGAGATGCACATTTTCACCTGGACATCATCTGCAGCATTGCTCTCGGGTGTACACAAATGTGAATGAACAAGTTGGGAAAAGAATGAAAAAAGAGAGTCTGAGGAAAAATGTAAAAAAAACAGCTTTTGTTCTCCCCTCCGGTCATCTTGTTAATTGCCAATTTTAACCTCGCCCCAGTTCCAACGACTGGAAGGTGTGTGGGGGAAGCAGTGGTTTCAGATTCTGGCTGATGATTTGATAAGCACTTCTGTTACTGTCTTTATTCACTATAAGGTGGCCCACTTGCGTTTTTTCTCTATTCAATATACAATAATAACAAATAACTTGTGTCCATCCTTTTCCAAAAAGATCAGGAATATAACAAGCTTACAGTCATTACCCTCATAAGGATCATTACTTACATTCTCAGTATAGTTCACAGTATGAACCCAATCGCCTGGTCCAAATGTCGCCACCAAGTTCTCTGACAAAGAATACTAATACTTTTACACCAAAATGTACAGGTATACGCAGATTTTTAAACATGGGTAAAACTTCTTAAGAAAAGGCATTTGACTCCTTTCCCATTACCACTATGGGAGTTTCCTTTTTTTTTATTTTTACCCCAGTGAGTCATGTTAGACGTCACAAACATGTCAGAGTCTTCCCAGTTTTGCATCTTGCACAATAAAAAGAAAAATTGCTTTAGCACGCAGTTCCCGAGATAAAAAAACTAAAACAAGTATGCCAAAGTTCATGGTAATTTACTCGCTAACACCCCCAAATACTATGTGCATCTGCGTGTAGACTGCCAAAATAAAGTAAAAGATGAAGAAGAAATTAGCACGTCCATCTGGATGTCTTGTGTTCAACACTGCTGATCGGTGCCGGAGCCGATAAAAAAACACGTCTACTGCAGAATCCTTTGACCCAGGAGTGAATGCTCGGTGTATCTATTTCCAGTGCAGATACAAGCCAGGTGCTAGCAGGGTTTTTTACTTTAGAAACAAAGAATGGAAAAGAGAATGGAAAGAGAAAGTGATTTGAAACTGTCTCAACACCCCCTTCTTTCCTATGCTGTGATCTATCAATTTTATTTGAATTATCCCTCCCTCCAAGACAATTTCTGGGTTGCCTCTTTTCATTCCTGACTTTTCACTGATAGCTTATCTTACGCCCAGGGAGGCCTGTCCCAGTTCCCAGCTCTCTTTTTGGCAGAGCTTCTGTCTGAAGGCTTTGTGCCCGATCAAGGAGAATAGGTGGGAAATACAGATTACTTCAGAAAATCTTTCTTCTCGTCTGCCTCATTTCATTATCTGATACCACTGCAGCTCCTGCTGGCATAATTACCTCTTCACTTTACTTGTTTACTTAAGCCCTGCCACCTCCATGTTGCTCACAGCACAGGGAAAACGGACGCTGTTCATTGGGAGCTTGTATTGACATTTGTTTTTGCAGAACAAGCCACTCTGTTTTCTGGCCGTGCCCCAGTCTGCAGCCATCGTGTTCTCACCCACTCTGTGTTCTAAGAGGAAAGCGCCAACTGCCCATTGCTGCCTGCCAGTCAAAGGGCTTTACATCCCTGGCCCCTCCTATCTCACCCTGCCTTGTCATTGTTCTTTCTTTTCTCCTTTTGTCTGATCCCTTTCTTGATCTCTGGGATTTACCGCCAGTGGTTATGATGGTGGGCTCGGGGTCAGAGTTATGCAACCCTGGGATTATTCCATCGGACAAATTGATTCAGACAGGCTGAAACTACAGTACATAGGCCAGTAGTTGAGGCACATTCTTAAAGAGCTGGATAGAAGAAATAATACACAATTTTTATATAGAGATGCATGATCTGTGTTAAGTGGAGTATCTGGTGTTAAGACACTTGCTGTGTCCTTTGTTGAGGATTCACCTATCTATGTTTTAAACTGGTTACCTAATGTCGGCCTTGCTGGACCCTTCTCCTTTTGGCTGCTTTGACAGTGTCCCTGAGCTTGTGCATACAAGGACAGATGAATGGCACCTGTGGCAGTTGCCTACTCTGGCCCAGGTCCCAGGCCACTCGGGATTCCCATAAACCCTCTCCTGTCACGGAGGCTCACTGGGGCTAGTTTTCTTTGGCACCAGAAAGTGACAGAAAGAGAGCAACAAAGGAGGTACTGAGGTTTCTCTCACATAGACACATCCATGCTGGTTGGTGTTTGTTACCCTGGATATATCTCATATATGTCAAACCTTCTCAATGAATGTCTTGGCAAATTGCTGTCAATTGCTCCATTCATCCGTAGCATTGGCCAGCATAGCAGCGTCTAACCTAATTACCTGATATATTCTCAGGCTTGACTGGGTGGGTGCCAAGCAATTACGCTAACACTTCTACTAACCATTAACTCCAATTTATGTTGCATGGTTCAGAAAGATCACTGTCACTGAGTCCTACAATAACTTTTTTCCTTAAATGAGAAAGACAATTTTAGCAATTTGTAATCCTGTTAAAGAATTTTCCAGAATCAACTGCCACTCAGTGTTGATTAGTGTAATCCCATTAACTATATGTGATCCATTCAAGATAGGGTGGATTGTGCAACACTCACGTTTCATGTCTTAAAACAACAGTGCAATTTGTAGGTAAAGTTCATCTGTGTACAACTATACTGAGTGTGAGTAAGTGTGTTTGCTTTGATACAAGTTTATTAGGGAAACCTAGCTGAAAGTGACGCAATCTGTTCAGCCCTTTAGTAAATCTGCCCTTCGTGAAGGTTTTAAAGTTCAGTTTTTGTTTTAAATTATGTAAGGAGTTGTCAATGGTAAAGTATTTATATAGCACTTTTCTAGTCTTGATGACCACCCAAAGCTCTTTACAGTACAGTTTTTCATTCACCCATTCACACACACATTCATACAGTGCATCTATTAGCAGCACTTTGTTGTTCTATGAGGGGCAATTCAGGGTTGGGGAAGATTGGGGATTGAACTGCCGACCTTCAGGTTGGAGGATGACAACTCCACCCCTCAGCCACAGCAGCCCAAGTTGTCAATTGATCGGTTGTGTAGGTTGTATTGGTTCATACTGACTGGCTTTTTAGCTCTGCCGTGGAGGGTCTGTTTTCATACTGTTTGTTTGTCTGTCTGTCAGTCAACAGGATTACTCAAAAACCACTTTCCATGAAATTTTGTGGAGAGGTGTGGCTAATCCAGATAAGAAGTGCCTCCAGTTTCCATTTTTTCTCTCTTTCTTTAACAAGGCAAGATAGGGCATTAGCCTTGGCGGAGGTATTTGCCCTCCAATCACCGTTCTAGTCTATTATTTGGTCCACCCCATTTATATCAATGAGGGGAGGTTAAATAACACACTTGTCTGTATAGCAAAATTCAATTCAACAGCACCACAAACTACAGCCTCCTCAATGATTAGCAGCTCTCTAAAGCAGAGCTCAACAAAGGTGCACCCCTGACGACAGGGTCGAACCGAAGACTTCTTTGCTTGTTAAAGCTTAGTGCTCATTCCGAAACATAAGCTTGTGGTTGAAACAGAAATCTGAATGTAGGCAGTATTAAGGCAGTGATGGCTAACACTGACAGGGGCAGTTAAGCTAACTTTGAGCTAGCAGTAGCCTAAGGAAACTGAGCAAACCAGTTGCACTTAGCTCCCCCGACTGAGGGGCTCCTAGTGAAATGAAGAGTGTAAGAAGATACGGATGTTCCTAAGTGCAGGCGTGGTCTCACATACACCATCACAGGTCATCTCCAGTAAAGGCTTTAATAGAGGTGACTGGAGCGGCACAGTATCCTAATCTTAATTTGTTGTAACAAGTGAATCGACTGAAATAGAACTGAACCTTGAAAGGAGGATTTATTTCAATACTGTTGTATTAGACTGCATTTGTTTAAGCGAGGTGAGGCAACAGGCAAGCACCTGTGTGTGTATACTGCAAATGTGCGTGGACACCATGGTAATTATGTGAATGTGCCCACTGAGGTTTCTGGAAATGAGGAGTCTCAGTAGGAGGCTAAATGCTGTCATGCCCTACACATCATCTGTGATGAAGTAATACGCACACACGCACTTCCAGCTAACCAATTTCACAACCATTTACAACATCATTGTTCTAACGCTGTCTGAGCAGACTGCAGACCGGCCACATGAATCTACCTACCGCAACCATTACCACATTTAAAGAGGAGGCCGTTGCTGCACAGTCGTCACAGTAACAGAATGTCATTAACACATTTCCAGTCACCCCCTCCACTTTCACACCAGAAACACTGCAGTATCTGACTGAGGCCGCATGATTCTTGTTCCTGTAGAGACCGTTGGCAACTGCCTGGAACCATTTGTCCTGAACAAAAAATCCCTTGCCTTGATTATAATGCTGTATCTTTTATTGTGATAGAAATATGTAAATGGTCACATTCTCCATACTTATTGAAGAGAAGTGGAGAGCCTCATCTTTTTTATATTGTCCTTTATAGACTCCTTCTGTTTAACTGCACTTTGACTACACAAACACATTAGAGAAAATGTAGCCACAGTTTCTCTGAATGTAGGAAATGAGGTATGGAAAATGAGTAAGTGTTAACGAAACTAAGAGTTAAATATGTAGTGAGCTGTGTCATTGTTCAGTGATATATTTATAGAGGAGATGAGAAAATTATGTAATTGACCATCATTGCTATGAGTAAAATGACAAGATCTGTGATTAATTGGTTACTGTCTGTAGGCTCTTCATTTATTAACTTATTCCCATTACATTTCACTAGGATGCTTGTATATAATGCTAGTAGAAATGCTAATGATTTTTTAATGATCCATTCAGTGTAATCTACATAAAATGTCCTCAGTGTGTTTGGGGGATTTCCACTATCATTATGTCTGAATCTATGGAAGGAGATGAGGATGTGGGTCCTTCATCACAACGCTCCCTTCCTTTTCCTCCTTCATACCATCATGCGAGCCTTGGCACTGCAGCGTTCGCCGTGCTTGGAAAATTCCACACTGCAGCAAAGAGAGGGGTGGCAGCAGAGAGAAGTGTGGGGAGAGAGAGAGAGAGAGAGAGAGAGAGAGAGAGATGCAGGTGGGATGGAGGAGGTAATCAATAATGTGACTTTGTCAGTGGGAGGAGAAGCACGTCAACACGTTGAATGATGCATATACTTTACATGAGATATAATGGTGCGGGGGGGGTGGTGACAGGACAGAGGGAGAACCAGAGGGAGGGGATGAAGGAGCGATGGAAAGGTACAGCTTTTTGGTCAAAGTAACCTCTGCAGAATCGTGCATCCATCATCACGTGCTCTGAGAATGAGCAGAAAAGCACTGCAGCACCCCAATAGTGCTCAGAGCCTGCACTCACAAACCTTTAACTCACCGAGCTGCTGCTTTTATTCACACTCTCTCCCCCATAAATACAGCATGCTACGATTTACACAGATTTATGGTATATCCTCAACTGCACTTATGTATGTTTGAATGCAAAATTGCTCTTTATTCATATAAACATATGATATTAGATCAAATGTGTTAATACAGAAAGTGTATTTTGTTGCTCAAATGTTAAATATTATACAAATACATTTTGAAGTACAGGTTATTTTTCTACGCACAGAATCCACTGTTTGATTTATACATACACGTTATATAAAGAAGAGTGATGTATCGCCACTTCCTGCCACTATCCAGAAATGAAGTGAAAATATCCTGGATACGAACACCGCCATCTTGCGCATAAATTTGTAGCCGTTTTCTCTGTAGTAGCGATCAGGGGATGGAGCTACAGTAGTGAGGTCCTGCCAATACACATGCTCGACCAATCACGAGTCAGTGTCAGCTGTCAATCATAAAGTTTTGACCGGGTTTTATAGCATCACATAAGTAATTAAAACCAAACTTAACAGAAAAAATTGCAGTTGAACATACATCAGTGGGATAAGAACTACTTCAAATGAGAGAAACCATGTTCCATTTTTACTTTAGTTTACTCCATGTACCATACATTAACATGGAGGAGGAAGGGTTTTTAACCTATACTGCCGCCAGCCACCAGGTGGCTATCAAAATATTTGGGCTTCACTTTTGGGGAGCAGTAATGTCGTCCATCCTTAGTTACTTTATTTATTTACAACAGATTTTTATAAATATAGAGGCTTAATCATCTTGTTTTCAAAGTGACAGTGACTCGTGCAAGTTCCATTTGACAATGTCACATTGAACCACACCCAGAGCAATGTGCCACAACACAGACGTCACAATGTTACAAATCAATTAAACTGCCTTAGGGATGTTCCTCACAGATTGATTCAAAAGAACCAGCCCAATGCGTAATTGATCATTGCACCGTTTGCAGTTGGACTGAAAAGTGGCTGGGGAATTAGGGAGGATTGTGACATGGGCATAGAAGGTTGATGTCTTGGTTCACATTGTTAGACACGTGTATTTTTTAATGATGCTAATTGCCACTCATTTATAACTTTATAACTCTGTCATGAACAGAGCCGGTTTTAATTTGTGAAGCGTGACTCTTGCTGCAGGGAAGTTAGAATCTACACTTTGAGTCAGCACTTTCAGGTTTGTTCTAGGAAAATGAACTCTGTGGAATGCTACAGGACCAGATCAGCATCCATTACTGATATCCACAGTGAATATACAGTATATCTGTTGGTTTATAATCTCAAGTAATGTATTTACAGCTGTATATGAGCTATTAATGTTCAGTCAGTTTCCAGTTTGTTGCTGCTTGTTGAATTGCAAATATAAACCACTTTCAGATACAATAAAAACTAATTTGTCATATTTAATAACTTGAAGACTAACATCCAAGGAGTCTAAGCTCATGTTAAAAAGTGGAAAGTAGATCCAAAACAGAATCGGCAAGTGAAATCATAGGCCGTATAAAAAGATGGAAGCACCTGGTGGCTGGGTGCAGTAAAAGGCATAAACCCTGTGGAGATGTGTTGTCCTGTGCACGTCTGTCCAACTTCATCAGAGATGCTCAGTTGGCTAAGAAATATCAATATCACTATGCATTTCACTGTGTGATTAATGTCTGGAGTCGAGACTGGGCAACACTGCACATTCCTTCCAATTATAAGTATAAAAGATGAGTAAGCCAAAATAGAGTGTTGGGTAATGTAGCCGTTCAAGTACCTAACCCTAACCCTAACCCTAACAAATTTACAATAACTGTGATTCCTCATTAAACTCTGAAACCCTGATGTGAACATGCAGCTCTGGATCAAATCCACGTACTCAATAGAAATTCTAAGTAATGTCATACCAAGAAGTCAACTTGAGTTTTCAGAAATGGCAGTTTGGGGAATGCAGGATAGCTCTCTGAGCGCTCAGCTGTAACTCTTTCTTGTCAGCAGCCTTGGGAACACGTGAACCTAGAGAGCTGCACTGAAACTCGCAGCAGAAAACTCCGGGGTGGCATTTTCAAATGGATGCTGATGTTCACAAAATCGTCAGCGACTCCCTCAAAATCAACAAAACCATCTGGACAGTTTGCAGAGCAGCTCATTGTGGACTCATTTAGGGAACAGTTGGTGCAGATGTTGGGAGGTTTATATGCTGCAAGTTTAGAATATAACTCAGCTACTACGCTGACCTGTCTCATTGTTATTGACGGACATCCACTTTCTCTCAGGACAGAGAGTGAATACAGCAGCAGGGTCAATAGCACCCTGGTCTGAAGCGCTTTTGTCCGTGTGATATTGATGGTTTCTCATCATGATAGCACTAATGATTGCACTAGTGGTATTGAAGCACTTACTGGCCATGGCACTACATAGAAACAAATACAACTGGAGTGGTGCCCTGGTTTTATCTAAGCTGGTACCATATTGATAGCTGAGGCATCCTCGTGACGACATGGCAGACCAACATATGTGTATGCAACCCAATTTCATTCGTACAAACATTGAGAGCTGGGTGCAGAGAGAAGGCTTAGACCAGAGGTTCAGTCCATACAGCTGTACTGGTGTAAGATAAGACGCATAGACTTGACACTCGCATGAGATAAAACACAGTATGTTGTCTCTCCTGTAGTTTTTCTTTCTTTCTTCTTGTTCCTGTTTCAGTTATTTAGGTCAAAGTAAAATTATCATAGTTGTTTTTTGGGCCTTAAGGCTCGGAAACACTGACCCCACTCGCCAAACAAACAGAAGCACAAAGAGAAAATGTTAAGAAATGCAAACATCTGAAACTTGAGAACTAAACACAGAACAGCAACATCTGAGGAGCTGATTGTCAAAGACTATAGAAAAATGTTTGTTTCACAGGATTGGGTCAGTTTACTTTAAAAATTTAGTCGGTTACTGAATGCAAATAACATGGCAAGTTTTGTAATTAGTCCATTGGATTACTGTGAAATGTAATCTAATCAGAATACTTTTGGATTACTGCAATGAAAATAATTTACTTTATACCCCCCAAAAAATGATGCAATGTTTGAGTTCCACTAATTGTTTTGTTTTGTTTTTTTTATATATATATTCAGCATTTATATTTGGTCAAATTAAATTAACTTTACAAAAGCATCACTGGCAGAAACTACAGGTGTACGATATGTATTCTACAAAGCCCCTTTTTCACTGGTAAAAAAAACAACGATCACCTGCTAATATCTGGGATTTTTGTGTGCAATGGGAATGGATGCAATCAGCCAGTATGGCCTGAAGATCCACCAGGCCAAAATGAAATGCAGGGTGGACCTAGTCCCTTGGCATGACCTCGCCAATACCTACGGATCAATCCCACACAAGCTGTTTGAGACCTCATGAGACCGACCCCATGTTTCAGGCAAGATCAGGGACCTCATCCTGTACGACCACAGCTGCTTCAGTTTGAAAAAACACTGGCACACTCCAACTGGCAATGGGAAAGGAGTCAATGGCCTTTTTTAGTGGGCTTACCATTTAAAAAACCTGCGTGTACCCAATTCATTTTTTGTGAAAGAGGTATAAGAAATCCTGTATATCCAATATGCTTATTCATTGGTTATCCTGGCAAAAATCTTATTGTGTAGACATTGTGAATTTTTTAAGATAGAAGTGTATTTGTGTAATCATTGACAATGTCACCATGTTCCAATTACTTATTTTATTACTTGTTTTTGTAAGCTTCTGATCTCTATCACATGTAATTCATTACTACCCAACTGTTTCGGCACCAAAATATGAACTAATGCACCCCCGCCGCCCCCCCCCCCCCGCCCTCTCTGCACAATCTGTCCTCTGTGTCAATACAATGTTATGAGGTTTAGATACAAGTCAGATTGAATTCACTGAACCGTTACCTAATACAACAGTCACCTGCATTCACCCCCTCCTCTCTCTCTCTCTCTCTCTCTCTCTCTCTCTCTCTCTCTCTCTCTCTCTCTCCCAAATACACATTTTTATATCAGGCATGCACACACACGCCCGCACACACACTCACATGCACACAAATCCCACACATTTGTGAGAGCAACTGAACCGCAAAAATCCCTTTTGCACAGATGGAAAATAAAAACACACTCTCTGTGTTCAGCCAAGTGGGGAGGTGTCATGATTCTTGACTTTTAACAGTTGATGATGTTTACACAGTTTTTATTTTCGAAACCGGTGAACAACAGAGTGCACATGACAGCAAGACCCCTGCACACAAAGGTGAGGACATTCATGTTAATGATCTTTGCATCTGAAAAGAAGTTTAGTTCCACATCTCGCCTCCCACCAGAAACAAAAAAAAACACAAAGTCAGCATTTCATCTGCTACTCATTAATCTGATTTGCAAGGACAAGCAGGCCTTCTCTTTGTCCTAGTTTAAACACCTGACACAACAATTCATCCACTTCCCACTCTGTTCAAGTGTATTTAGGATTGCAAACATTTTAAAAGAGAGTAAATTTAATGACGCTTTAGACTTGAGCTGAAAGTTTTAACCAGGTCTACTTCCAATGTGACCCAATGAACTTCACTTATGTGGAAGTCCTTAAATGGTGAATGTCTCCCTGCTTTGTTTGTTTTGGGCTGAATCTTCTGTGTGCACGGGTCTTACCTCAGACAGACTTTGTGTGTGTGGGTGGGTGGGTTGGTGGGTGGTTGGTGGGTGGGTGGTGGGTGGGTGGGTACATGAGCGCGCTCACACAGGAAAATCAAAATATTATGCTTCTAGATTTTGGCAGTCCTCGGTGCCACGTGACATCCTGTGGAGCACGTCGAGAGCAGAAGGAGTGGATTTGTTTATGACTTTTTTCTCTGCATACTTGGCTCATATGGAACTTGTTAATGTACAATGAGCTCCAGGGAGAAGTGCAGAAGCTACGAGGGCTGCACAGACACAAGTAGTGTGTGTGATCTATTCCATCACACACACCCCGTCTCAGTTTCAAAGTGGACTGCATCGCATTTGTGAGACTGGATTTTTTAGTTTTATTTGAAATGAAAGAATTTACTCTGTTGCTGTCAACGAAACTGCAGATTTTGAGGACGCTGCGGGGAACATACCAGAGATGAGCAGCTCATGTTTCTCTGGTGTAGGCTATGAGATTAGAAATGTTGTTTTCATTTTCCAAAGAGGCTCCACCCACCAAACTTTTGCAGGACTCTACTGTATTAAGTCTGTTAGTTTGTTTGAATCCACCACAAAGTTGTAAATCCATGCAAATCACTTTGTTAATAAGCCAAGTAAGTGCTTATTCCTGCACCACAAAATCAAACTTTGCATTGTGTATTTTTATTCTGCCCGGTAGGTTTTGCTGTGTTGACTGGAGTGCAGAAGCGAGTCCTTGGCTTTAAACTTATGACCGCAGTGCTGGTACTCGATGTTCATTCGCATTTATTTGATCCGCATGTCAATGAGAGGGAAAAAAGGTTGATTTATTCCTTTCCAGGAATGAGGGAGGCTGAAGTCAGGCCTTGTTTTGGTGTGTTTGTGTGTGATGGGAATTTTGAGTTTACATCTTGCTTTAATTTATCAGTGTATCTGTGTGTGTGCACTTGTGCATCTGTTGTTCTCAGGAGACCACGTGATCGCTGTAGCCCTCTACTAAATAGTGAAAGTGTAGATAGTTTGACTGGCTACAATGAGAAATCACAGAATAATGATCACTATGGTCCAAGAGCACTTTGTGTGATCAAAACAAATAATCTGAAAATCTAAGACCTCAAAGTCATAGACAGATTTTATATCTACTACGTAACCTTTTGACTATTTTAGTATTGGTTGTTTGAGTCATCCCAAAAGCAAGAGAATGTCCATTCAGATCTCGAAAATTTCACTTTTCTTCCATTAGAACAACAAATCTCTCGCATTCCTTTTGTTTTTAAATTTGCAGTTAGCTGCTGCACATAATCACAGAATGGTGAAGAGTTTACAGAAAAGTGAACAAAATGAGTGAAATGTGAAAAGTTGCACTAGCTTACAGACATGTTGACTCTTGTTGGTCGATTCTGTGCCACAATTTGGCAGGATGTATGTGACAGTAGGCCAGACAAGGATGTGGGGCAGGCAGGAGGGGGCAGGCAGGAGGGGGCAGGCAGGAGGGGGCAGGGCTGTGAGTGTCAGACTTGGTGCGATGGCTTGGAAAGGACCCAAATGCCACAAGCAGACTGTAGGACCTGGCCACCCAGACGAGCGACATCGAATCTAACCCAATTAAGTTTCCATGTCTTAGTGGAAATGAGAGCCAGTATCAATATGCAACACATCCCTCTTGTCCTGGAGGTTAGGAGTCAAGGGTAAAGCCAGGGAGGGGTTTGGCCTCATTGGTAGAGTGTAGGTGTGAAACAAGTGTTTGTAGAGCTATAAGAGGTCACCAGATAAAAGCAACACAGACTATATATACCCCAATGTCAAGGTTCAGTTTGATCCGGACAAAGACCCCCTCTTTTGTCTGAACTAAAGTTTGGTCTGTTGTTCCGGGCTGTGGTCCAAGGCATGTGTTACTTTGGTTGAACTTAACTGAAAAGTTTGAAGGTCCAGACCAAACTAGGTAGGTTTGAAAGATGGGTCATCTGCTTTATTAGTAAGTGACACAGCTGAAAATTATTTGCTAGCATTAAACTTCTTTCTTGGAAATAAATGACCCTACTTTAAACGGCTTTGCATCCTCTCCGAACTCACCACAACCCAGTAAAGGCTTGAGTATCTCTGCCCACACAGCTCACACATACATCCCTTCCTCTTGAGATAGTTCCCATGGTGATGTGCTGGTGCAATACTAGCATTGATCTGCTGATAACAGTGAGGCAGTTCAACACGTTTCAATAGAAGTATGTGAGTGATGGGCAGCGCAACAGACAATATCATAAACAGTGACACTCCTGGAAATTTGACGGCTCACACACTTCCACACAACACTCGTCATTTCTCCTGAATAAGCCTGCACACCTCTCGATGCTCTGTGACACGTATGTTTACAAACAGAAATTCTGAGGGCCCCCACCTTCAACCAGGCAATCCCTCCCCGCAGACTCTAAGAGAAGCAGTCAGCTGCTTTCTTCAAAGTGGGTCAGGGTCTGGCTGGTTGTGCACTGACAGCCTGTCAGAACGTGTCAGACTGATAGCATGGTATTATCTCCAACAAGCTAAGGAAGCTGCAATCTTCTGGTGTCGAGGCATCTGGTGACATCATTTAAGGACTTGTGAGGGGCTTTCCCTCCACTGCTCGATGTACTAAGTAAAGCTTGTGTTGGCTGATATCTCCAGTATCAGTGTTTTCAGATGAACAAGAGTTTGCTTCTCATTGGAATATTGATTTGTTTGCACAAGTTTACAGATGCACTTCCAGTTCTCCCATTGCCAGTAACCTGGAGGAGGAAGTTGGTTTATGAGGGTCAGCCAGGCAAATAGAGTCTCCCCCATTGTAGCACATGGCTGTGCACAGTTGCATTCCATAATTAATGGACTCTGTGCAGGTTCAAGAATGCACTTGAGGAATGTATCAGCAGAATCTGAAGTTAAACTTGTAAGGTTTGCCTCAGTCTTCGACCAAATATCACAGATGAAGCTGGTCATAACTACGCCCGTTATGAAATTGTGGTTCATATGAATAGATATGTAGTAGTTGGGCAGTTTCAGAGCAATTTGATTTAGTGCTTATGGCAATGTCTTAACTTTTGTTTCTTCGCGTATATATGTCAAGATATACATTGTTGATCCCATGCTGGGGAAATTCACTTGTTACAGCTGCAGATAGTCAAAAGTGAGGTAGTACAGAATATGTACATAATAGACACCTTTCACTATTATTATATCACATAATATTTGTAGAGAAACATACTTGAGTAATTTTCAAAAGACCATTTGCATCTAAATGATTATTTTGGCAGAAATATACTCCCATTGTTATCAGTCAGTGTAGAATTTATTTTTCTTAGCCTCTGCCTCTGATAACCCCTCCTTGTGTAAACAATACATAAAAGAACGTACATCTGGAAAACCCTGACTTCCTGTTTATTGCCAACCCTCAAGTTTTAATATTAACAGGTGAAATACCTGGCATCAAAAGAGGAATTCCTGCCCCTGTGATTGGATATTTACTCACTCTATATTACTCTATTTATTTTTATCATTAAGAGTCAAAGTCGTGTGAGCCTTTTATTTTTCCACCTTAGACAAAGGGAGGGGCAGAAGGAGTAAAATGAGGAGCTGGGTCTTTGCTGGGGATGACAGGAGTAAACAAGCGTATCCTTGACTTCGCAGTGCCAACACTCATCACTATCAACAGGCTCATATTTACTAGAGTGGACCACTGCCTAAACGAAGGCGCATATGGGCCCTTCCCCCCCATGTGACAAGTTGTTCTATGCAACCATGTTCCACTTCCTCACGTGTCTGGGAATGAGGGGGAGGGCCTAAGAAGAAGCCACTGGAAAGTGGGTTGTCAAGTTTGTTGAATATTATAGTTATGATTTCATCCCACATAAATTCCCCTCCCCTCCCCTCCCCTCGCAGCACAACTTTTTTATCCCCCAGTTCTGTCTGTACTGTGCTGTGTCATCAGTACATAGTCAGTGCTTTCAAATGCTTTTTGAAAAAACTTTTCTTAAATCCTGCAATATTCTCAAATCAAAATTTGCCTCATTGGGCTTTACAAGGTGCAGCATTCTCTGCCTTTAACCCTCGACTTGAGTGAGGACAAATGACCATAATAAACTTTTTTAACAAGGAAAAAAATCTGCGAGAGCCACATATGAGGGGTCGCTCTCCCAGGATGGGCAGATGTAAATGGAGAGATGTATCAATGTTTAAAGTATTAATGCAAAAGAAAATATTTGACAGGGATGAAGGGAGCAGCAATGACATCTGTAATGATAACGATTTCACCAGTAATAGTAGTATATAGCAGTTTTCAGACATGACCTCAGGAAGCTGTCAGAAGAATTGGGTCTCTGAAGTTCTCTGCTCAGAAGCGTTCACAACAACACAGAAATCTGCAGAGCGTTCAGGTGAGGGGTTGTACAGCAGACAGAGGCATTATGTAACATATAAATTCCAGCTCTCCTGACATCTTCGATGGTGTCTTCTACATGTATGGTACTGCTTTTTCATTTGAAGATATTTGTTTTCTTTTGGTTGAAACGTCAACTTCACAACTTCTCGCTCCTTCAGACTTTCTGCTGACTTTTGACCGAGGGGCCTGGGACTTGCTGGAGAAAGTCAGCAGAAAGTCAGTATCTCTGGGGTTCAGTGCATGTCTAAGCAATGTAGTCATAATCATAATCCACGATCAGCTGCCACCGTGATCCACGGTCCACAATAGCTTCAATCTTGGATATGCAACGATAAAGCACAAGGACTCCCCAGAGGAAGTCAAGTCAGTAGCATGTATTGATGAGACATTAGTGTGATGAATAGGGAGAGGAGGAAACAGAAGTTCCAAGTGTCCACCGACAATCTAGGCCTTTAAGGCAGACCTGAGCCAAGTCTTACTATAAGCTTTATCAAAAAGGAAGGTTTGAAGCCAACTATTACACATAGAAAGGGGGGGTGCCTCCCGAACTGAAAGTGGAAGATGATTCCAGGGGAGAGAGGCTTGATAGCCGAAGGCTCTGGCCCCTACTCTACGTTGTAGGATGTATCAGTTGCATTTTTTTGTGTAGCATGCTCTTGCTAACTTTTCCAGGATTACCAACCCTTGCTTTAATTTTCGTTTCAAATATAGTTCATTACTAGGCCACAGCTTTTTTACTGACCTGACCTTACACACAATGTATGTCATGGTAAATGACAGTCATCAGTTCCAATGAGACCATGTAATATTCAGACTAATCCATTAGACAAACTGAGCCCAAATAGATGAATGTTAGACTTCAATGATTGCTAAGCTTATTCTCTGCAGTCATACATGTTGGTGCAAAAGCAGGCGAGAGTCACAGAAGTGTTGGTGTGATGAAGCTACAGGCTGACATCTCTCTGTGATGGTTACACCTCACATTTCAGAAGTTCTGTGACCCAGATCAGATCCACCATCTGTGTTCCTGGAGCCTGGATTACTATGACTGCTGTGCTTGTAGAAGGCCATCCGTTATCCTGTGTGTATGGAGGAGGTTGGAGATTGCATCACTGTTCTGTTTCATAGCTGGATTGAGGGAGCAGCCTATTGTCCCGGGGCACGCACCCATGACACGAGAGGGGAAGCCTGGCTAAACTGACATAACACTGATGCATCAGTGAGGCCAGGGTGACCAAGCTAAAAAGATGACAACTCATGCTCTCCCTTAACGAATACTGTCGTGCCTAGCTTCTAAACCTGAGTTTTGGAATGGACTGTTTGCTTAGCCTGTGGTGAGGCTGGATTCTGAAACCGTAAAAGTGACCTTCAGTAATCGAGCTACAGCAAGTGAAGACTGGCTGCAGGACTCAGTGCTGAAGCTGCACCATCGCTGCTGCACAAAGAGCTGTTCACCTCACCCTTATCCAAAGTTACGTGAAGCTTGAGTACGCAGAACCCCGAACTGCAGAATCAGATTCCATTGTCATTCCTGTTGTCGTGATTGACATCACATAAGTTGAGGAATTCCCAGCTACAGATCGCTAGTCATCTTTTTATTAAACATTTATTGAATGTATCACATACCCAAATCGCGCCAAATTTGACATTGCACTTCCTTGAACCCTAAACAATACACTACCATATATCAAACCGATTAGATGAACAGTTCTTGAGATATGCAAGCCATAAACAATGAGCGTTTATGGATTCATGTTAGTTTCAAGATAAGTAGCACTATGTGGGACAGACTGAAATTACACATCTAAATGCTTCACATGGTAAAAAGACATGGTGTTCTAACTATCTTAAAACGTTGGGTGCCCTGTCCCAGGCCTGATCATTTAATCCCCTCCCTGCTCAGGTCTGGGAATCTTTCCTCCAATTTCTAATCCCAGTGCAGAACTGGAACATCAGAGATTAGTGTGTGATTAGGCTGTAACCTCCTGGTCACCCGAGCCGGTCTTACAGTACCTCCGATTTGTCTGGTCTGGCACACCAGTCAGACTCTTTATGAAGCTTGTTGGGTGAGCAATAATCCTCAAACTAGTGAGGGCCCATGCACCACAATGTGGCGATCTTACCCACTAGTCATTTTTGACCTGCAGTTAAAATCCTTTTGTTCCAGAATTATTGTAGATATGAATCTGAGCCAACACAAAACATGCTCGTCTTCTGACATTTTATTTTATAATACTGTGAGAAAAGGGTTTAGGGCACCACAGGAAATGTGACTAGATTGTGGTTAGCATATCAGTGCTATGCTTGGATTGTGTTTAGTGTTATATGTACATTTTAGTGAGAGTTTCTGCAGACTTTATACTAGGGGCCCAGGTGGAGAAAGACCGCAGAAACTCTTGAGTCTTACTTGTACATTTGCGTTTAAACATACACCTCCTCCTCCGAATCTCTGGAGTTGCTTTGAAAGCAGCTTCAGTCAGTCAGCCGTGCCGGTTTTCAGTGTCCAGCTGCTGTACTGCAACACAACAATACCCAATAGTACGCTTGTCAAATCTCAGATTTCATTCTTCAAGGTAATTTAACCAAATTGAATGGTTAGTGCTGTTTTGGGCAGCGTGCAGAGTATTTTTCAACCCTCACATGATCAGCCCTGACTGAGTTGTCTGATGATGTAAGCCGTAAACATGGAAATCTGCCCAATCTCGGCCCGCCATCACATATGATGTGAACAGCATAACACTCTCAATTAGGCCTCGATGTCTTGTGTCACTGATGTGAGACAAAAGCGACCCTCTTTAAAAGATCTATCAACCATGCTTTTTGTTGAAAACATTGTTATTTACCCAATATACAAATATGTATTGATTATACAGGCAACATCTTTAAATTCTGAATTTCAATTTCCATCATTCTTTGAAGGTATCCCCTCGTTATTATTGACACATGTGAACTCAAGTCAAAAATGTTGGATTAAAGAGAAATGCCAGGGCAATATCCAGTTCCCTCTTGTCTTCATTTTAAATTCTGCTGCTTCCAAGGACATTTGATGTTGCAAGAACCGGATCAAACATAAATCGCAGCCTGCAGCCTGTCTCCTCAGATGAGAGTTGTGAGTACAGTGAAGGAGAGGTGACTTGTGTTGTGTTTTTGTGTGTCTGGTGTTTTTCCTGCGTTACCCTCCCCCCCTGTTTTCTCCTCTTCCTCTTTGTTTGCTGGAACCGCTTGATCCTCTCCGAGGTGTTCCTCCCAGCGACAGCCGCGGCTCTCCGATTGGCCCGTTTCGCGGATGGGGCGGTGCTGTCGATGGTGTTTTTCTCGCTGCGGGTCGGACGCGGACGTCAGTTTCGGTAAGAGCCTCGTGAGGAGCGCGGAGCCTCACGCTGTCTGGAGACGTGCTAAGCAGCTTTTCACGACTATATACTAGGCATTTTATCTCACGTACACACACGGAGCACATCCAGCCACGCGGGGGGCCGTTTTAATTTGTCCTCCGACGAGGAAAAACGGGGAAACTGCGGATTTGGTGCCTGGCTCCGTCCTTCCTGTTCAGCCCTTTGTTTTTCACCGTCAGCGGGCGACCAGCCGGCAGCGCCCCCGTGCGGCACAGCACGAGAAAGCGTCCGAGGATAGGGAGCCAGACGAGCGGCCGAGCTTCTTGCCTCCTCTCGTGCGACGTGGGTCCCCCCAGCTCAGCTGTCCGATGCGGAGTGAGGATGAGTCCCGCTCTCGAAGCGCTCATGCAGGCGGACGGGACTCCGTATCCCGGGAAAGGGGTAATGCTTGAACCATTCGTGCACCAGGTAGGGGGCCACTCCTGCGTGCTGCGGTTCGGGGAGCAAACCATCTGCAAGCCCCTCATCCCCCGCGAGCATCAGTTCTACAAGAGCCTTCCCGCAGAGATGAGGAAGTTCACCCCACTGTATAAAGGTAAGACCCCCCCCCCCTCCATCTGCAGGAACTGACACCTCATCTGCCACAGCGGAGCATGTGATGTTGTTTTGATACCAGCAGTAATCCTGTCTCTCTTCTTCCTCATCGTTGTGCTCATAGCTTTACATGTACGGTGCTCTCTTGTCTGCATTTAACAGTAGGCCTAGAAATGTCCAAAATGCACGCACTGAATTCGTGCACGAGTTAATAATGGGTGGTTCTTGCATTTGCTCAAGATAATGCTGCACACAACTATTAATAGATGCCCCAATTCCTGCTTTACTGGCCACACATTGTGACTTGTGAGAATTGGCAGAGCATCACAGCCACAGTCTCCTGCATCCCCCCCCACGTCCCCAGGGTGGACTGTGACTCTGCCAGCAGGATGATTAAGCCAGAGGTCAGTTCCAAGTGTCTGGCTTTTAACTAGGCTACGGTTTCAAGTTGAGATAGAGTTCCACAGGGATCAAAAATAAATGGGCCACATCACTGGGGGAGTAATGCACGACAGCACAGGCCACGTTGAGGAAATTTCCAAGGCCTGGTGTCAGGTGCAAGATGGAAACATATCTACACTCGTACGCAAGATATTCCGCTTGGAGCTGAATATCACAGCCCCCTTGATGCGTCCAGGTCTACGGTCTCAGAATAGTTTCACATACAGACAATAACACCCAGTACATGCTAATGCGGATGTCTGTGGGCAGCCATATGACGATGAGGAAGGACACGTATGGTATCTGATGTCCCACTAATGCAACATAGGACTATTAAAACATCCGGGATTGGGATTGGGAGATAATTTGATTTTAAGAATGTCTAAAGGTTTCACGGCCACATTGCAATGACCTGTAATTTGGTTGAAATCTATACTCTGACGGTAAAAGCAAGAAATATTGGGGACATTCCTGAAAGTGTAGGTGTAGATCAAGTGATCACAACAAGTTAGGGGTGGACCTTTAAGTTGTGCTACATCAGTTTATCTATATCAAGTGTAAAACATGATTGGATTTTCAATTCCAATGTACAGACCTGAAAGCAATATTAGATGACCAGAACTTGATGATAATCTACATTAATATGTACTATCAGGCTGTAAAAAATCTCACTGAATTGCACTCTGGCTTCATCACACGTTTACAAGCCGCTCTATTGATTTAAAGTCAGGGTGACTCAGAAGTTCCCACACTTGTATGTGGTGTGGTGACGGTGCAGCTCCTGAACGGACACCACAGTTCATCGGGACACACTTTAGAGGCGGGGCTTCCTGTAAGATGGTGATGTCAGTGCTAATGGCGTCACAGAGGCCTCTGCCTGCAGCAGAAGGAATGTGAGTGCTGGGTCCTCAGGTCTGCCATTTTACATTCAAACACACCACAATCCCTCTTTTAAACACTGGCTCTTGTTGTCAGGCTGTTTTTTTTTATATTACAAACCTGTCTTTCTAAATCTGATCACTACTACTACTGTTGCTGGATACACGTTGGAACATGTGTGAGTTTGGATGTTTTGTATTGGCCACATTCTTCAGTCGATCTGTTTCGACCACATCCCTTCTTCCTGTCTTTGGTTTGATCCTTATCAGCTGCTGCAGCTGTGATGTTTATTCTCAGAGCAACACCTCCCCCACCCTGCCATAGACAGGCCCTTTTAGGGACTTTTACTAGGGGTTCATGGGGGGGCTTTACTCCGGTGCCTGTTTGTGGAACATGTCATTAATTAGCATTTGGCATGAAGGTACACTGTTTCTTCAATCATCACGACGAGTCTAGGAACATCTGTTAGCCTCATCTCCGCCTCATCTGTTCTGTGTTTTTGAAATTGTGATGAGAATGAAGGTGGACTTCACATGTTTTTTTTGCATACCACAACTTTTTTAATAATGGACAGTTTGGACTGAATCATGACATGTTCATACACTGTACACTGAGTCTTCACTGTGGCTTGTATTGCTACTGCTCCATGTATGTTTCTGTAAAGAGAGAACTGTGTCACATTCTATTATGTCATAAAACAATGTATTCAGATTTATTGTATGTTTTTGGGAGGATGTTTGGCAGTTGTTTAATAAATCTCCTTCTCAGTTTGACACATTTCAGCCTTGTGTGGTATTTTGTGTCTCTTGTTTTCTGACTCTCGAGTCATACAAACATGGCTGCTTTCTTCCTTCATCTCTTCCTATTACATCCACATCCTGTGTGTGTGTTTACTAATGTGGGCATATGATCATGTCAGTGGCTGTCAAATCTTTCAGGAAATGTGTTTTTAAATATGTAAACGCAAACATTGTATTGAGGAAAACTGTTACCAAACAACAACTATTACTATACTAATGACCACCTTCATTCTTCCCCCTAATAGGTGTAGTATCAGTCAGCTTTGAGGAAGATGAGGAAGGGAACCTGTGCCTCATCGCCTACCCCCTCCACAGTGAATCAGGGGACCTGGAAAACAAAGACCCCTCAGCAGACTGCGAGCCCAAGAGCAAGATGCTAAAGTGGAGCAACAAGAAGCAGTCCGCTTTGCTTCTGGAGAATGACAACTACAGCAAAGACAGAGGTCGTCACAGTCGTAAAGAAGACAAGCTCATGAGGTGAAGATGCTTGCCATAGCGCCGTCGTGCATTCACAGACAACCAGATGCACCATGAATAAGTTCTGTAATACTAAAGCTGATATTATTTCCCCTTTTGCAGTTATAATCGTGATGAGGTGGTGGTCCAGCAGCAGCAGCAGCAGCAGCAGGCGGAGGTTCTTTACTTCAGCCTGGATAAAGGCAACGTAGTTCCACAGATCAAACACAACCCCTGGAGCCTCAAATGCCACCAGCAGCACTTGCAGAGGATGAAGGAGAATGCAAAGCACCGCAACCAATACAGTATCCTTTCATTAGTGAACAGCAGTTAGTTGGTGTCTCAGTGTACAGCGACGTACATAATTATTGCTTTATTACAGATGCATGATTACAGCTTGTTAGTTTGTGTCTTTTGTTGGTGTATGATCCTTGACCCCCTTTCAAAGAATTTATCCTTCTGGAGAATCTGACATGGCGCTACAAAGTACCATGTGTCTTAGACTTGAAGATGGGTACTCGCCAGCATGGGGATGATGCATCAGAGGAGAAGAAAGCCAATCAGATCCGCAAGTGTCAACAGAGCACATCAGCCTCTATTGGAGTGCGACTTTGTGGCATGCAGGTATGGTAGATATGCAGCTCAGCTTCTCTAGTCTTGAGTCCTCTGTACGTTTAGAGCTGTAACACTCATGTTTCTGTGTTACTCCTGCAGGTGTACCAGTCAGACTCAGGCCAGCTGATGTTCATGAACAAGTACCACGGTCGTAAGCTAACCCTCGCAGGCTTCAAGGAGGCCCTGTACCAGTTCTTCCACAATGGGCGTCGCTTGCGTCGAGAGCTGCTGTCCCCCGTGCTGCGCAGACTTAGGGAAATGCAGGCTGCCCTGGAGGCCTGCGAATCCTACCGCTTCTACTCCAGCTCCTTGCTCATCATCTACGATGGAGACCCTCCCAGGACTCCCACTAGACCTAGACACCGTGGTGGTGAAGAGGGTGATGAAGACGAGCCATCAGATGAAGAGGACGAGGAGGAAGATGATGATGAGGAAGAGGAGGGGGCCTTTGGTTTCCCTTGTTCTTCAGCAGGTGGCAGTGCCGGTGTGGCCGCAGGGAGCAGCAACAGTGGTAGTGGTCGCTCCTCCCACAGCACAGGAGAGGCCAGGAGCCCCGTGGTGGACGTGCGCATGATTGACTTTGCTCACACCACTTGTCGGCACTATGGCGAAGACAGTGTGGTGCACGAAGGCCAGGACAGTGGTTTCATCTTCGGCCTGCAGAACCTGATTACCATCATCTCCCAACTGGAGGATCACAGTACTGATTGAAGCTGCACTGGAGCCAATATGAGCTGAATTTCAAGCCTGGGGAAAAAGCTCAGTGAGCTGCAACCCTGCTACTTCAAGGTGCATCGTCCTTATGCCCAAATGGGGGTCTGATCCTCCTCTGCTCGGAGTGAACATCAGACATCTCAGGGTGGGGGGAGAGCCTGCGGGTCGTTGTGCACTCTCCCTTAACTGCCAGAGGACAGGGCTGCTTGTGCCCCTCTTGCACTTTTCTCCTTCTGGGACTGCTCCTTTCCTCTGCTCTAAATGGCAGGAAAAGTGTTATACAAGGCGAAGGTCTCCCATCAAACACCAGGACTCCTGTAGCATTCTAGGCCTCTCCTCCCCCCTCTGGTACAGACAAGTTTCTTTATTGTTAAGTTCTCTCTGAGAGAGACAGAGCGAGGCAGAGATAACTGAAGCTCCAGTGTAGTTTCTAGGAGCCTGACGTGGTGCTTTACCTGTGTTATTACGTAACTTTTGTAGATGAAGTTTGGACTGCCAGTACTCTACAGCACAGCACATTATTGGTGGCGAAGATGACGTACAAGCTGACCTTGGCTGGCTAGATCAGCAGTCTTGTAGCAATTGACGAGTTAAGCTTCTGATAAGGACATTTTGTGTTTATATTGGTGTCTCTGAAGACCCTCTTAACAAACGTGGGTTGTGTCCACCGGGCACCTGGATTTACACTTTCTGGTGGAAGAACAAGATGATTTAGGTCTAGAAGAAGGGATTTGCCTTTTTTCAGCAGTTGTTCTCCCCTGTGCTTTTTTGCCTAAAAACAGACATTTTGAAAAGGGGATTGCAAAGGGGATATTTTCCTTGTTTTGTCACTGTCTTTTTATTTGTATTTTTCTCTCATTTCTTTCCTATTTCATTCCCAGAACTTTGCCTAAGCAAAGAGAATATATTGATAGAAACACTAGCTATAAAGACTATAGAGACTATTTATTTGAAAGGATTGTTTAAAAATAAAAATAAAAAGTGGAAACCAGTACATTCCATATTACCACTCTAAATGTTCTGATACCGACTTTGATTTATTTTGTTTATTGCAAGAGCCGATACCTCTCTTGTATACCAGTGTGTTAACAGTGTCTTGGTTAATAAAGGCATTCATTTGTGTTTAAAAAGAAAACATAGTCTGTTCTTTTGTGTGTTCATTTACGTGTGTTAGATGCTAACAGCAGATCTCGAAAGCATCTGTATAGTGATGTCATTATTTAGTAATACATAAAGGAGACATGCTCCTATTCAGCTTCATAATCTATATTGGTGTTATTTGTGTTAATAAACAGTGAATGTCATTTTTGATGTGTAACGGTTATGGAAACCTCCTTAAACTCCATCAAAACCGAAAAAACAGTGGTCTAAGCTTTTGATGACAAACCAAGTTAATTTAATCTAATTTAACATGTCCTAGTCCAGTAGAACAGTGTCACCTTCTCCTCTGAATCAGCTTCAGGTGAACCTGTTATCAAGCTTCAGCTGGAAGAACATTGTCACATTCTAGAGCAGATGTTTGTTTTTCTCTGCAGTGAGATGCTTTACAGTGCAGATCCTTTAGCTGCATAGAGCTTTTAAACCAAAATGAAGAAATGTGATGATGCTGTATGAGGTTGACAGAGTCTTGTGTCAGTCATGTTTACTTTATATTTTGTAGTGTGTGTTTTCCCAAGTTGGGCTCAACAAAGCACATCCATCCATGATGTCATGATGTGAACTAACTATCACCTGGTGCTGTTTATTTCTTTAGATTGCATAATTTAAACAAAACCCATTCACAGAAATCAGGCGTTTGGGACATTTCCTTTGTATGTGACAGCATAAGTACACAGCCTGCACACCTCTCCTCCTGTGCGTCATCACTGTTACAGAGTTCAATATTAAGCAGGTTAGTTGAAGTTCTTGGCCCAGTTGCTGTGCAGCGGCGACATCGGGACTGATCTGCACCAGGCGGCATTGGCCGCAGATTACGCACTTCAAACAAGAAAACCCTCCATTAAAGCTGTGGTGCTAAGCAGGAAGTATTACAGCTCCTACATATCCCACCCGCTCCAAAGTAGCAACCTCAGGTGACCAGTATGTGTCCCGTGCACTGTGCGTTATAGTGGAAGTTATTGCCTGTTAAACCTGCAGCTTTGTAGTCCGCCTAATCAGCTTTCCAGTGCAGGAGAACATTCAGAGCTGAGGAGAGTAAAGCATCCATGGAAATACTAGCTGTGTGGAAAAACTCTCAAGTAACTTGGTGTACTTGCCTCAAATGAAGGGTGGAACTGCAGAATACATATATAAAGACCAGGTCAGGATTCACTGGTCTGACTACGTCCTGTTCATACCTGGCATAGCAGCCAACACAGACACACCTGAAATAACAAACGTCCTGGGTGATCCGAACACAAGTGGACAGTGGATAAGAATGTGTCTCCAGATGTGAAATGAGGGGCTGAGCGAAATGATGTGCTCCACACAGCTGTGCACAGCTCTACCAGCTCCATACGTTTTTACTCATTTTAAACATGAAAAACCAGAATTGCCGCTCTGTTTGTATGCCTTCAGCCAGTTTCAAGTTTCAAACTTGAAACTGGTGCAGTTTCAGTACCTCAAGGTGTTAGATTACAATTATATTTAGTCACCATGACCTTTACCTATAACTTCTGAAATCCAATCAGTTAATCTGTGAGTCTGAGTGAACATTTGTACCAAATTTGAAGAAATTCCTTCAAGGTATTCTTAGGTTAATGCATTTACAAGACCAATAACAGGGCTTGTAAGACGTTGATCTGACCTTTGATCACCAAAATGTGGTTAGTTAAAAACATTTGTGCCAATTTTTAAGAACTTACCTAAAGTTGTTCTTGAGATATCTTGTTCAGAAGAATGAGACAGACGCACAACCTGAAAACATGACGCATCCCGGCCCTGTTATCGCCGGGACAGTTGATATACGTTGATGTTGTGGCAGATGGCCCAGGATGCATTTGCGTCCACACAGCTGCAAGAATGTGTGACAGAACAGCTCTGACTGGGGTCTGAGTGATCAGATCTCAAATGCGTCCTCAGTGCATCTTGCATGTTTTCAGATCTGCACTAAGAGCTGTTCACTTGATGCACATTACTATAATGCCAGGTAAGAGCAGGGTCCTCTCAGGATAGAAACTACAGGTCCCGATCATCACAACACGTCACAACTCCACCTTGTCCTTACAACTAGAACAGACTTAACCACAATTAATCAATTTCAGCTACAAACATATTCATCCATAGGCCACAGAAGCTGTAACACAGAGATGCAAATGCCTGCACATGGGTGGATCTTATCTGCTTCTTGAGCTTGATTGGATAAATCACAATCGAATCCATTCAGAGGTTGGAGGGATGATGATAGCGTGAGGCACAATATGTGAGGGATTATCTACTAAATTGTACAAAAAATAACTGCACATCTGCTGCTTTAGGAAAAACAGATTTAGATGAATTTGTTCTACGCCTTCATATGGTTTTAATGATGAAGGCTTTAAATATATTTAAGAAATTGGATTTAGGTTAGTTGACAATACACAATCCCCTTGATGTTGTGTGTTGGCGGACATGATGGGGTAAGATTAGGGTAAATCAAGTTACAGTGTGTGTGTGTGTTTATATATTATGGGGACATAATAATCCCTATAATGTACTGTAAGTGTGTGTGTGTGTGTAGGACAGTCGTCTTGGTGACTTTTCTTTCACAATGACATATACCTATGGCAACTGCATTAGTATTTTTAGCCCTTCTGACCCAGTGCAGCAGTGGGTTGGCCTCATTGATCATTTAAAAATATTCTCATAACCTAATTAAATGACACTTGGTGTAGAACTAAATTTAGGATGATGGTGATGATGAAGGTCATGCTTCCCCTTGTATTCAATGGATCAAAAGGTTTGCTTCATTTCACAAAAATCTCTCATGAAAACCTCAGTGTAACACTCACCGGTTTACTCCAAGTGAGATCAGCCTGAATGTTATTGGATCAAAGTGGTGGTTTTGAAATGTCCTGAAAGCACTAACAAAACCTGATTGACCTCAATACCACTAACGAAAGTGTGAGTAATGATGCAAGAGCTGCTGTCATTAATGTGATAACACGTGAGTGCACAGTTCACGAGGCGTACGTGGCCGCACACATGCAGGTGTTTGGGAGCGAGTGTGTTTGCTATGAGTGAGAAAGTAAGGAATTCGTCACAGTTCAAAGGTCATGGAATTTCTTGCCTGTTTGTCATGTTGTCTTTTCAGATGCATGTCTGAGGGGCTTTGGAGGGCTTTCTTCTGCAGGATGTCATCTCCTGCTGCAAAAGAGAAGTTGCTTCTTAGAGAAACTAACCAGTGAAAGTGAAGAAACATATTTGAATCTTCCATGCAGCACATACACCTGCAATAATAAAAGAGAAGTGTACATGAACACACTTACAAAAAACCATCAAATAACAGCAAAAAAACTGAAGTAAGTATCGGAGCTTATGTTAAATAACCAACACTTTAACCCACGGATCAAACAGTGGACAGAGAAATACCCAAAGATTTATCACAGAAGTGATGACTGATCCCAACATATAAATAAATGAATTGTAAATCGTCTTTGTTTATATAGCGCTTTTACTATTTGCAGCACATTTCAAATTTACACATCAATATACATACACTTCTATATGCAGCACTTCTTCTATTACACCATTCATTGCCCACACTGCTATCAGGAGCAATTTCAAGAACACATATGACTGCAGCCAGGGATCAAACCACCGACCTTCTTGCTGGTGGACAGCCCGCTCTACCCTCTGAAGCACAGCCGAATGCAATTATTAAAATTACTACTGAAGCATATCACCGGGTCAGAGCTTGTGTCATCCCAGCCTTTAGGAAGGCTCAAGGGAAAATGGAGTAAGCTCAATATTTTAGTTTCCATAAAATCACAGGAATCAGAGCAAAATATTATATTGCAATGGTACAAAACATGTATTTAAACTATTACCAACTCATTAGTGCTTCTGTTCTTCACCTTGTTTCTCTTATGTTTAAGTTGCTTGTGAATGAAATGCACTTTGTACCATGAGTAAAGTTATCTGATAGTTACTATCATCGCTCAGGTCAAGTGCAATATTGTTCCATTAAAACCAAGCAGCCTCTGTGATACCACTAGCTTGCTAGAGTGCACTTCATTTAAGGGTTAACCCAAACTTTTTTTACTTTTGAATAGGCACAGCACAGTATATGCAGCTTTTCCTAATTGAGTTTCTGTCCATGTTATTTGAGTACCCTAAAATACATTAAGAGCTTACAAAGTTAAAACACACTACAAACAAGGTATTTTAACTCATTATCTTAATATAAGTTAAATATCAACTTATATTACAGTGTGGTAAACAATTTGCTCACAGATCTAGAATAGCTACAGCTCAGACTCAACACGAGCAGATGTTCTTGTAGAGGAAATGAAACTGTTGCACGGTTGCAAGTGAAACCTCTGGGCTGTACGACATGTCATACGTTTAAAGACTGTGATGTCACAGCGGGTTATGCAACCCTCTTTGAACCCTGGTCGACAGATTGATCAGATAACAAGCCACAGCCACCAGGAGGAATCAAGTGGCAGTTGATCAGAGGGAGAATTTACAACACTATAAACCTGAACACTCTGTGCTCTGTCCTAAAAGCCCAGGTCCGTATCAGGCTGGTTGCTGTATGTTTTGTTCTGACCTCTATGGCTGTAGTGATCCTGCTGGCACTGTCTTCATGTACAGTCTTATCACGTCTTTAACCTTTGTCTCTGAATGTTTCACCAACATTAGCTGAGAGTTACAACTTCAATAAACATTGGATGGATGGATGGATGGATGGATAGATAGATTGATAGATAGATGGATGGATGGATGGATGGATGGATGGATAGATAGATGGATGGATGGATGGATGGATGGATGGATGGATGGATGGATAGATAGATAGATAGATAGATAGATAGATAGATAGATAGATAGATAGATAGATAGATAGATAGATAGATAGATAGATGTTACCACTTAACCCACAAAAGTGTGTTAGGCAAAGCAGGTTGGGGGCTAAACTGAGTGGGGCTCCTGAGCGGCTAATTGCATTAGTCTACACCAATGACAATCATGTAGGGCCCTTGCGGTTTCTTGTGCCTGGGGCCCCCAAAATAACTTTGAACTGCCCCGTTGTACAACACCACATAGTCTGTTCCATCATTTTACATATATGGGTGTAATTTTGTGTTTGATTGATGGTGGCCCAGTCACATCAGCATACAATCATTTAATTGTATGTCACAGTTAGTCAATTTTAATTATATCTGCTTGATAGATGTATTAATTTGATAGTATCATAAATGTCATTGGTGGTTAAATGGGAAGTTACATTAGATTATATTTTAGGAAGTCCACAAGTATTCAGAGGAAATTAGATGTCTGGTGCTGACAGCTCCCAATACCTTTGGGACCGATTTGCAATCGCAATGTCAAACTAATGATATCCACTGTGGAGAAAAAAAATTCTGAGAACTTTATGTGAGAGTGAGTGAGGATGTAAAGGCATGGTGTGTGTGTGCGTGTGTGTGTGACTTTGTAAATCTTGTGTGGGTAATTTAAAAGAGAAACCACCTCTCGGCCTGTCAGAAAGATGTCTATTCAAAGATATGTGCACTGACAGCACACTGACGCTCCCCCTGGTCATACACAGTGAAGCGTATGAGTATGTGCACTTAAAATAACCCAGATAGGACAAGACAGGCTGAGAAGCTGAGTCTACAGTCCGTAGTCTGGAATAATCTGGATTAAGCCTGATGACAGACCAGTAAAGAGCGGTTAAACCCTGGCGGGGTTATGTTGTTGCTTGTCTCACCACATTCTCTGTTTTGACCGTATTGGTTCTCTGGCTCCATTGATCCTCCTCACAAACATTTTCCACCTAATACTTGCCATGACCTATTTACAGTCTACGGCCCTGACACCAGAGTCTTTTCCTGCAATAAATAGAGTGACCATAGAAGCTATTAAACTGTATTTAGTTACATCATTATTGTTTTCACTCGTCTCTTGTTGGTTGGTTGTTTGGTTTGGTTTGGTGTGGTGTGGTGTGGTGTGGTGTGGTTTGGTTTGGTTTAGTTTGGTGTGGTTTGGTTTGGTGTGGTGTGGTGTGGTGTGGTGTGGTGTGGTTTGGTTTGGTTTGGTGTGGTTTGGTTTGGCAGGTTGGTTGGTTGGTTAGTTTGGTTTGGCTGGTTTGTTTGTTGGTTGATGGGTTGATGGGTTGATTGGTTGGTTAGTTGGTTTGGCTGGTTTGGCTGGTTGGTTGGTTTGGCTGGTTGGTTGGTTGGTTGGTTGGTTGGTTGGTTGGTTGGTTGGTTGGTTGGTTGGTTAATTAATTGGTTGGTTAGTTTGGTTTGGCTGGTTGGTTGGTTAGTTAGTTAGTTTGGTTTGGCTGGTTTGGCTGGTTGGTTAGTTAGTTTGGTTTGGCTGGTTTGGCTGGTTGGTTGGTTAGTTAGTTAGTTTGGTTAGGCTGGTTAGTTGGTTAGTTAGTTAGTTAGTTAGTTAGTTAGTTAGTTAGTTAGTTAGTTAGTTAGTTGGTTGGTTGGTTAGTTTGGTTTGGCTGGTTGGTTGGTTAGTTAGATTGGTTTTGCTTGTTGGTTAGTTTGGTTTGGTTTGGTTTGGTTTGGTTTGGTTTGGTCTGGCTGGTTGGTTGGTTGGTTGGTTGGTTGGTTGGTTGGTTGGTTGGTTGGTTGGTTGGTTGGTTGGTTGGTTGGTTTGGTTTGGTTTGGTTTGGTTTGGCTGGTTGGTTGGTTGGTTGGTTGGTTTGGTTGGTTGGTTGGTTGGTTGGTTGGTTGGTTGGTTGGTTGGTTGGTTGGTTGGTTGGTTGGTTGGTTAGTTTGGTTTGGTTTGGTTTGGTTTGGTTTGGTTTGGCTGGCTGGTTGGTTGGTTGGTTGGTTGGTTGGTTGGTTGGTTGGTTGGTTGGTTGGTTGGTTGGTTGGTTGGTTGGTTTGGCTGGTTGGTTGGTTAGGCTGGTTAGTTGGTTTATTGGTTGATTGGTTGGTTTGGCTGGTTGGTTGGTTGGTTTGGCTGGTTGGTTGGTTGGTTAGTTTGGTTTGGCTGATTGGTTGGTTTGGTTTGGTTTGGTTTGGTTTGGTTTGGTTTGGTTTGGTTTGGTTTGGTTTGGTCTGGTTGGTTGGTTTGGCTGGTTAGTTTGGTTTGGCTGGTTAGTTGGTTGGTTGGTTGGTTGGTTGGTTGGTTGGTTGGTTGGTTGGTTGGTTGGTTAGACTAGTTAGATTTTTTCTAACATTGCGAGATAGAGCGTGTTCTTTTGGTTTATTTTTTGTACACTTTCACTTTTCCTAGGCAATAATTCATGGATCTTGATGTTTTTCTGGCATTTACAGAGGACTGATATCGATGGGTGTGTGAATTTTGGTGCATCTTGAATTTAAGGTGGCTGTTCGGCCTTAGCTGAGTGCCATTCTAGTTATTATAAACATTATCTTCAACAAACATCTGGACTTTTAAGAGATTTGTCAGTTTGTTTACATCTAGCAAGAGAATACACATCTCCCCTGGGTTCATTTGACTGTCGTGTCATGAGAAGAGCGTAGAAGTCAGGGAACCTTTAACACGTTACATAAGACAGTTACATTGAGGCCCAGCTGTTCTGGTGAGATAAGCAGGGCAACAAAGAAAAACACTCTCACACACACACACACACTCCGTGGGGATTTAAAAGTGCTATTATTTACAAAGCTTATCTCAAACTTGGACATCGCATGTCACATTTTTCTTTTTCTTCGTCAGACTGCTTCATTTCTCTCCTTTTGTAAATTCTCAAGGGATTGCTGTGTTCGTCAGTCCTTCACTTTGGTCCAGCCTGAAATATCTACTAGATAGATTATTAGAATTGCAACCTAACTTAACTTTGGTTAGGTTTATGTAGATAATACTCTATATTAATTAGAAAAAGTTAGCTTGCTCAAATGCTGAACCAAGATAGACAGCAAAGCAAACATTAAGCCTGCTAAAAATCTGCAGTTTAACTTTGTCAATATGTTAGCATGATAACATTAGTGCGTAGCTTACCTCATATACCGCTACTAAATGCAGCTTAACAAGATAAGTTAGCAGGATATAAAGGGACACAACTATATGCTCAAACCAGCAGCTTTACTTTGAGAGACTTTCCCTTGATATAGGATGTGACGAATGTAAAGAACCACCATGTTTATTTCAAGCTGAAGAGCCATGCCGGTCTCCAGTAACCCTGTAATGCCGTGGGAGCAAACGGCTGCAGAGAGGAGTTGTGGGACTATGATCTACAGATCTACAGATGTTTGTGTAACCTGAGGCATGAGCTCGAGGACACAGTGTTCTTCTGTCTGCTGGATCACCACACTGGATTATCTGGACAATTAAATCCACAGGCTAAAAACCCATCAACTTTAACCCCTGACCTGTCTTGCAACAGATTTACTGTATGACAGTCAAATTGAAATTGAGCAGCAGGTTTTGATTTGGTGATCAGAGTGACTGATTTATACAGAGAGGACCTGCTGACTCACTTTCTTACCTTTGTGAGTGAGGGCGCAAGTCTTGGCCAAAGGATCCACTGTCCGAGTTACCTTCTAGTTGCTGTTGGTGTTATTAAGGACATTATGCATCATTATTAGCATTTCAACAACCAGACTGACAGTTACACAACTGTTCCAGGTCTCTCTCTCTTTTCTCCCCCCTCTCTCTTTTCTCTCCCATATTTCTCCCCCCTTAACCCAACCGGTCAAGGCAGATGGCCGCCGACCTTGACTCTGATCAAGGTCAGTGGCCAACAGAGGAAACTGTTGGGTTTCTCTATAATACAATAGTAAGGTCTCGACCTTACTATGCAAAGTGCCATGAGTTAATGTACAGTATGTTGCCTCATGCAAATAAAACTGAATTTCAATCAAATAATTCACAGTATGCTCAAAATGATTATAAAGATTTGTAAGATTATAAGAAAATATAAAGACAAGAGAAAAGAGTCAATGAAGTAAATTCTATGGTGACTGACGAGTGTTGTGTTACAGAGTGGCAATGGAAAAGAGAAACCAGGAGAGGTGGGATCAGACAGCTGAGCATGGAGTGACTCACACTACTCGACCTCATGGTAATCTTGTGACTCCTCACTCCCACCCACTCCCTGTGTGTTGATGCTTCCACTGTTCCCCCCCACCCCTCCAAGAACCACCAGTGACAACTGCGTGGGGATGGGAAATGGAAGAGTAGTACAGAACATAGTATTATCCTGTAACAGTAAAGGCCTGTAACTGTGGCCTTTAAAGAGCCCCTGACATCTGCTGTCACATTCCTACTTCAGGATCCAGTTACATTCCATAGTCCCAGAGAACAAGAGATTGGAATTGTTCTGTCTTGCATCAGAGGAGGGTAAAGATGAATGTGAGAAAAGAAGCAGGAGGTTAATAAAAAATCTACACCCCCTCACATTACAGAGGAAGCGAGGACTCTTATGTAACACTAGCTGCCACTTTTTTGTGCACACAAAGAAGCTACAGGAACTAGATACAGAAACGTGTCTAAAATGTCATTAATACTGGAACTTAGTGTATTAAAGATTATAGATTATGGAAAAAGATGTTGCATGTAATTATTCAAATAAAAACAAGACAAGTACATTTTGTTCAATATGCCCCATTATGTTTAAAATAAAGCATTTTGTCATAATCACCACGACATTACGTAAACTAACCTTAATTAAAAACAATCTTAGCGCAGGTTTAGGTCTAGACAACTATGAATCACTCCTTTTGTCATTTGTCATTCATCTTGTTTCTGTTCACTCCCTTTAGCTGAATTGTGAGAAAGGGCATCAAATACAAAAATAAGGGAAGAATATAAGAAATGTTTCCCATTTTAGAAAATGCAAGTATATACTTTTATACTAATACTTAGATGAAACAGTTGACACCACTGATGCCTGTATGTCCAGTAAGCTTAGTTTATCTTGGCAAAAATAATGAATAAAAGCACAACTTGTCTGACACTGCCCGCTGATGAAATGAAATCTGTCTCCCATGACTTCTGAAATAATGTTGGGTGTTGTTGTTTTGTAATCGGTACTAAAGGAGAGTGTAGCTGCCCTCAGCCAACCTCATGTGAAATAACAAATTATCATTTTTATATTGCATTTTAACTTTATATTATATAGATTATAGGGGATTTCGAGGTGATGGTAGGTGGGTTTTGTTCCCTTCAATATCTGGCCTGTGGTCTATAATTCAACAATAATATATGTATAAAAATGGAGCTCATTCAGTCTCAGAACTTTTTCTTATAGTTTTCATTGGGCCAGCTGGTCTCTTTAAGGATAAAGCACACATTACATTAGCTCAATTAACACTGTATTTCCAAGATGTGGAAGCTGAACATTTTTTGATATTGATTATGTCATATGTCTGTGACATGTTTCAGTGGAATTTCTTTTTCCTGAATTGAGACGCTATTGAAAATAGTACAAGACAACTACTCAATCAAACAATATAGCTCTTGTATGTATTTACCTTTGTCTTGAGTCTTGTTTCAATTGCAGTTATCGAGTGTTCCCTTTACAGTGATTTTAAAATCTGGTAAAGAGGAAAGTGATCAGAAACTCACTTACACGCACATCTGTTGTTGTGTATTTTCCATTGCTAGCCTCGGGGCGTTTGAACTTCAAAGCTGTTACGCTTTTAGACTCGATGTCCCGAAAAAACACGAAGGATGCCCAGAGGTTAAAAATGCTGGATTTGTTTTGCAGAAAAGGCTTCAGTGAGACATTGAGCTTCATGCACTCTGTCCTGAAGTGTGACAACTAAATAAAGTGCTTCCATGTCAACACACAGAAGCTTAGATAAGGTTTTATTCTCACTTATCTTGTCCCTCGCTCCTCAACACTGCTGTACCAAAGCTTCATTATCAGAGGGGATTCTGGTTTTTCCTCCTTTAGATTGCAGATAAACAGTCACATTTTAAAATGCTGATGAATAGTGGTCAGTGGGGAAGTAGAGGTTCTTTCATGGCACGTTCCACACAAGATATTTTGACATGAAGCACAAGTTTGAATATTAACATTGATAACTGAGACTCTTGATCACCACTTTGTTATTATTTTTAGGAACACTTGGACCCACTGTGACGTGTGTTAAATGTTTGCTGGATAAAAGGCCTATAAACAATGTATTAACAGTTCATAGATCACTCAGAGACTCCCTTATTCAGAATGAGACGCTATTTTGATTATGATGTTTACACGAGTTGTTCATAGAATATTTCATTTATATTCCTGCACATCAACTCACGTCAACATTACATCCCACTTCCTTTCGGTGTGTGTGTGTGTGTGTGTGTGTGTGTGTGTGTGTGTGTGTGTGTGTGTGTGTGTGTGTGTGTGTGTGTGTGTGTGTCTGTGCGTGTGAAGGGATCGTGTTTCTGTAGGAAAACTGATGTCTGATGGGAGTGTTTGTTGACAGTTCAGCTTCAGAAGCTCCTTTCCTGAGGTATATTTTACAGGTCACTGCTGCTCTCTGGTGGACACATGTATATATTTAATGTAATAGGCTTTATCTGATAATTTAAACAAAAGTCATTTAGAAGTATAGATATAATATGTACAATGTAAGCAAAATATTAACAGTAGTATTAATATACAAAAACTAGATTTTTAAACAGGGCCGGTCAAGGTACAGGTACAAATCAGAAACCTCCCATTCAGGGTACTCGCTCCAGTTTTTAATTGAGCTTGTATCAACTACCATAAAGTTATTATCAGACAATAGCTATTTTGCCCAATCGTTATTTTGCCTCTCTGAAATTAAAGTTACATCTTTCCTGTAGAAATGAGGCCTATGTTTTCCACTTGAGTAGAAATTGTTATTTTTCTGTAAATAATTGTTGAGAGTACAAGGACAACTCTTGCCCCAGGGACCGGGGAGATTATCCATCCATGACAAAAAGGAAAAAAATGACTTTGGTTTGATCAATTTAGCAGGAAAAGCTTTTGTTTGTGTAAATGTTTTTACTTTGTATGTTTATTTGTCAAGATGATTGCAAAATAAATACTGAATTCATTGACTTGCATTAAACTTGGTGAAACCATAGGGTAAATGATGCCGTTTTGAGTCAAATTTGAATGTCGGGGCTTACGGACACTTGGATGACACCACACAAGCAGCATGGAGGCATTTTATGTTTTTTTCTGTTGTTTTTTTACGTTCAAAGAAGTGGTCACCATTTACTTCAATTGTATTGGATTGGGCTGCAACTCTGTTTACCCCTGAAACTCCAAAAATGTTTTGTGGACTCAAACACTTTTTGGCATCGGCATAGTGGTGAGTAGATAATGAGTGAATTTTGATTTATAAAACTGTATTGTATTTGGCTCTATCTTTAAATGTATTGCATATTGTATTGTTGAGCTGCTGTGTGTTGAACAGCTCAGTGGGTTTATAAAGCTGTATTTAATTTTACTCTTGTATTTAATTTTACTCTTGTATTCAACTTTACTCTTGTATTTAATTTTACTCTTGTGTTTAATTTTACTCTTGTATTGTATTTTATTCTATCTTTAGGTTGATTCCCGGTGAAGCTGCTGTGTGTTTAGCAGCTCAGTGGGTTTAGAAAGCTGTATTTTATTTTACTCTTGTATTTTACTCTCATATTGTATTTGACTCTATTTTGAGATGTATTGCCGGTGGAGCTGCTGTGTTTAACAGCTCATTGGGTTTATAAAGCTGTATTTAATTTTACTCTTGTATATAATTTTACTCTTGTATTGTATTCTACTCTTGTATTGTATTTTACTTTACTCTGTATTTGACGCTGAGCGACAGCATCAAAGGATTAATATTTTAATTTGACTCTTGTATTTAATTTGACTCTCATATTGGGTGTGACTCTGTCTTCAGACGTATTGCCGGTGGAGCTGTTGTGTTTTTAACAGCTTAGTGGGTTTATAAAGCTGTATTGTATTTGACTCTTGTATTTAATTTTACTCTTGTATTTAATTTTACTCTTGTATTATATTTGACTCTCTCTTCAGACGTATTGCCAGTGGAGCTGCTGTGTGTTTAACAGCTCAATGGGTTTATAAAATGCTATTGTATTTTACTCTTGTATTGTGTTTTACTCTTGTATTGTATTTGACTCTTGTATTGTATTTTACTCTTGTATTGTGTTTTACTCTTGTATTGTATTTGACTCTTGTATTGTATTTTACTCTTGTATTGTGTTTTACTCTTGTATTGTATTTGACTCTTGTATTGTATTTTACTCTTGTATTGTGTTTTACTCTTGTATTGTATTTGACTCTTGTATTGTATTTTACTCTTGTATTGTGTTTGACTCTTGTATTTTATTTGACTCTTGTATTTGACTCTCACATTGTGTCTGACTCGCTCTTCAGACGTCCTGCCGGTGGAGCCGCTGTGTGTTTAACAGCTCAGTGGGAGCTGTGTGTAGTGGTGACGTGTCTCTAAAGTTTCCCCTCCTCTCTCGTGCTGCTGCCTGACGAGCCTCACATTGACTGTGGCACATTGAAGCAGCAGCAGCAGCAGAAGGAGCCGAACTGTGGACGCCGTGGAGCCTTTAGACACATCATGGGCAGTGAGTATCTCCTCTTCACTCCTCCTGTGTGACACTGGAAACTACAGCTTCCTCTACAATAACCCACACGACGGTTTGGGGCTGTTTTAACAACTTGGTTCGCTAACTGTGAGAGCGCTGGCTTTGGAGTAGCAGGCGGCTAGCTTGCGTTGCTAACTAGCTAGCTGAGCGTTTGCCTTTGTGCTATTATTATGAGCCATTTCTTATCAGGAGACGTTTGTGAATTGACTAAAGGTTGGGTAGTATTCCTATAAGCCGAGTTGTTTGCTTGTAGTGGGATTGTGTCTCATTTTGTTCCCCGCTGGTGTCTGGACACGTCTCGTAAGCTAACTTGTGAGCTAACTAGCTAGCCTCTCATTCAAAGACATTGACAGTCTAGTGATGACGACGCATAACAGCGCCGGTATTGTCTCGAGCTCCGGATCGAAACCAGCTGCCTGCTCTTCTCTGTCAACACGTTACAAGTATTATGTAAAGAGCCAGAAGATCAACCGGAGACATTATGATACAAAAACCAACTGTGTGACTACAAATCTCTTCGGTTTTGATTTGTGAAAAATCTAATTTGACTTGAGTCCGCCCCCCATTCACTGCCACGTCCTCCTGACGACCAGCTATTATTTCCACTTTAACTCTCATCTCTGCTTGTTTTCAGTCAAATTCCTAGAGGTGATAAAGCCTTTCTGTGCCGTGCTGCCAGAGATCCAGAAACCTGAACGAAAGGTGTGTATTTTTTAATCACATCCACATTTTATTCTTTTATAGCAGTACATTTGTTTTTAACTTTATGCTGGCTTTGCTTTAGCTGCAGGATAAACTTGTGGAAATGTGCTTGACCAACAGATCCAGTTCAGAGAGAAGGTATTATGGACGGCCATCACTCTCTTCATATTCCTGGTGTGTTGCCAGGTAAGTGTCACCATCCTTCATTCCTCCATAGTCATCTTCAGTTGTGTGATGCCTTTGAATAGAAAAACAATCCAATCATTGACTATTGACTGTAACCACTGAGTGATTCAATCATGTTATGTCACCACCAAGTCTTTGACAGACTTATGGTTGACTACTCTCTGTGTTTATTTTGACAGAGTGTTTATTTATCATGTTTCATCCAAATTGTCCTAAAATCTGTATACAGGCGATCAAGTTATGCCTTGATTTGGGTCATTAATACTAGAAAAGCCCTTTATAAATACAGATTATTTACAATTTGTCTTAAATTAGTAAATTGTTTCTATCAGACAAAAACGTAAAAGTCCATTTAGGGTGATAGGTAACCGAGAAAAAACAGTATTTCTAAATGTCGACTAGGAATGTCTGATGCTTTTGATTCATTTAATGAATTAGCCGTTTCTTTTCTGAAAATATTGATAAGCTGATTAATAACAGTGTAGTTAACAACCTGTAGTGAAATTGGGAACACACATTATGAGAATGACGTCTGTGTCTGCACAATAGTCAAACTATCCAAACTGAAATATCACGTACAGGCGAGTTTTCTTTGATTGCATTTTTTAAATCAATTGTTGTAAATAGGACTTACACTTTTTCCCTCCAGATCCCTCTCTTTGGCATCATGTCCTCAGACTCCGCGGATCCCTTCTACTGGATGAGAGTAATTCTGGCCTCAAACAGAGGTATATTTCAGCTAACAGCAGAATAAAATATAAAATGCATGTCTCCCCTCCTGCTGGTTTAACTAACTCACATATCTCCCTGCAGGTACGCTGATGGAGCTGGGTATCTCGCCTATTGTCACCTCGGGCCTGATCATGCAGCTACTGGCCGGAGCTAAGATCATCGAAGTTGGAGACACACCAAAGGACAGAGCCCTCTTCAATGGAGCTCAGAAATGTAAATATACTCTCATCATTTGTAAAAACTTGTTTTACTATGAAATTCATGGACTAATGTTAGTTAATGATTTTCAGTGTTTGGAATGATCATCACCATTGGTCAGGCCATCGTATATGTAATGACCGGCATGTATGGAGATCCCTCAGAGATGGGAGCTGGAATCTGTCTCCTCATCATCATTCAGGTGAGAACCAATCCAGGAGCCCTTTGGCTATCTTATGCATTTAAAATGAAAATATTATAATGTGATAACAGAGCATTAAAAAACTAAGATTTGGATCATGATACATTTTGTTTTATGTCTTTTTCAAATTATGTTAGCTTAGATCAGTTCAGCTTGTGTTTCTCAAATGTTACATTAATTGAGTTTACTCACAAAGTAAAATATGTTCCAGTATAACTTTGTTTGCCTTTAAAGGGCAGACACACATATTGGATTCAGTTATTAAAACAAATGGTTCTCAGAATCAGCGGCTGCGGCTCCAAAAAAAGTGAATAAATGGATAAGTGAAACAGTTTCACGTGACTCTCTCTTTCCCGACTGACTGTATCTATGTTGTCTTCTTCTTCAGCTGTTTGTAGCTGGGCTCATTGTGCTGCTGCTGGATGAGTTGCTCCAAAAGGGTTACGGTCTTGGTTCAGGAATCTCACTGTTCATTGCCACCAACATCTGTGAGACGATCGTCTGGAAGGCCTTCAGCCCCACGACTGTGAACACTGGAAGAGGTAACAGGCCACAAAGTGGTTGTAAATATGTGCGATATTTAAAAGCCACCCTAGTCATTAATGCAATCTGCAGAAATGTGACTCTTGTTTGTGACGTTTTGTGTTTTCTAGGCACCGAGTTCGAGGGAGCAATAATTGCTCTTTTCCATCTGCTGGCGACTCGGACAGACAAAGTGCGCGCTCTGAGAGAGGCGTTCTACAGACAAAACCTGCCAAACCTCATGAACCTCCTCGCCACAGTATTTGTCTTTGCTGTAGTGATATATTTTCAGGTGAGTCGCTGATATATCTTTTGTGCTACTTCACTATAAACCTGCTTCCGTTTTTTAAAAGGTGAAGAATTTAGTAGCATGTTCAGGAAATACTCATGGTTCAGTTATTCACTGCTCTCCTACACATTCGCCTTTTGTCATAGGGATTCAGGGTGGATCTGCCCATCAAGTCCGCTCGCTACCGTGGCCAGTACAACACGTACCCCATCAAGCTCTTCTACACCTCCAACATACCCATCATCCTGCAGTCTGCTCTGGTCTCCAACTTGTACGTTATCTCCCAGATGCTCTCCACGCGTTTTAGTGGCAATTTCCTGGTTAATTTGCTTGGAACGTGGTCTGTAAGTATACATTTAACCTGAGCTTTTTACACAAGTTTCTGTTCAGTTTCTTAAAGAATGACTCTCCATAATTACTTGACATTATCTTACAGTTACTAGCTTCCGTGACCTCATATTCTGCCCATTAAAGCATGTATTTCTTTTATTTTCTCATGTTTATAGGACGCAACGTCAGGTGGCCCAGCCCGTGCCTATCCTGTGGCTGGTCTCTGTTACTACCTCTCCCCACCAGAGTCATTCGGCTCAGTTCTAGACGACCCTGTTCACGCATGCATCTACATCGTCTTCATGCTCGGCTCATGTGCATTTTTCTCCAAAACCTGGATTGAAGTCTCTGGCTCCTCTGCTAAAGATGTAAGTTGTAGCTCTTACTGAATAGTTGATGGTGTTAACAGTCCATTCCAAACCGACTTTGCTTCAAAGCTCTCGTCTTTATGTTCAACTAGGTGGCAAAACAGCTGAAGGAGCAGCAGATGGTGATGAGGGGACACAGAGAAACCTCCATGGTGCATGAACTGAACAGGTAAAATCAAAAATCTTAGTCTTGTGCAGATTTAGTTTTGCTTTTCATTTACACACCTCATTAGCTGCATTAACCACACATGGAACGAATGTATCAGCTAGAATGGTTATAAGCCATCATCATGAATTTACATGATCTAATCCACTTGGCCACTGTCTCATTACAAAGTAAATAGAGTAAAATAAAACTGTTCAAAGAGAAGCACTTTGCTTTGCAGGCAATAGTCCAACACAATACGTATCATACACAGATCCATCACACCTTCACCATCATCATGAATCATGTAACTTATTTTATTTATATATTAAATATTTTATTTATTTATTTAGGTATTATATAATATTATTGAACAACTTGCATGTTACACATTGTTAATAATAATCACCTGTAACTACTTGCTGTGTTTTTCAAACTAGATTCCAGAAGAAATAAAATAAATATATAAAAAACAATAGACTTTTTAATGTACAGCACGGTTGTAAATATTAAAATGAATGATGGGATTTTCCTTGAAATTATCTTCTACAAGATTTAGTTTGTTGTTTGAGAGCCATGTGTAAAAAGTGTAAAAATGTCAACGATTGAGTTTCAAGCTAATTCAAAGTAGAGCACCATTCCAAGAATGCAACTACTTTTCTTATTACTGATGTTCCCTCAGTTCTCTGTAAATTCCTCAATTGGGTGTGAATCTGCACAATTTAAAGGAATAATTCAATATTTTGGAAACTGCTTTTGTCCAGGATAACTATTTCTCTATCCAGCTGCTGTAGCTTCATATTTAACAGACAGACATGAGGCTGTTCTCATCTAACTCTCAGCAAGGACTCTAGTAATAACAAAATGTCAATCACAATCATCAGAAATGTATTAAATAGCCTTTCTACTAGAAAATGTTGTGTATTAATATTGTCACACTCCTGTTGTTGCATTCTAGGTACATTCCCACGGCTGCTGCCTTTGGTGGACTGTGTATCGGTGGTTTATCGGTGATGGCGGATTTCCTCGGAGCCATTGGCTCTGGCACCGGTATCCTGCTGGCCGTCACCATCATCTATCAGTACTTTGAGATCTTTGTAAAAGAACAGAGCGAAATGGGAAGCATGGGGGCCCTGTTCTTGTAGAAAAGCCAATATCCTCTCACCTTCAACCAACTTTTTATTAGGACCATCAACCTTGCAATATATTTTCCATCCATGTGAAGCGCCTCCATCGTCAGCTCTCCAGTTTCAGGATAGTGCTTGAGGAACCTCCTTAGGAATCTCGGTTGAAACAGGACGTTGGTACAACTCCACAGCTTGTTGCTCCCTTTACATATCTTCCAACGTATCTTCTCAAACAAAACAGACATTTCAGTTGTATTTCATCAGGTTTTCTAACTGACTCGAGATCAAAGCCCTCCATGTTTGTTGTAAAGGCTTCATTTGAGTATCAAATGAAGTCCTGTGGAAGTTTGGTTCTTATTTCAGACCAACGTGAGCGCTTCAGTATGCAGGCACACTCGACTTGGAGGATGTCGATCAACTACCTGCTGTGTGCGTACACGCCACTCTACCATCTGCTTCGTGTTGATTTAGCTTACACTTTTACTCTCAACTTTATTTTATTTTTCTCTTGACCTGTCATTCAGGTAAAAGTGTGGACGAGAAGCTGAACTGTCAGACTCTAAGTCATGTACTGTACATTTTCCTGATTTTTCTGTGACTCTGTTTTAGGTTTTATTTGAACGGGGTCTTGTAAGAAGAGGATGTGAAGCTCATATTGGGCTCCAGCTGTCAAATGAAACTGTTCATCTTATGACTGTGAACAGTCATACGATGAACCATTCAAAATAACACTCAGTCTTAATGTATGGCATTCCCAGGGAGCTGCAGTATTAACACACGTCACATTCACTCTTGTTACCCATGTTTTGTTTTGATTTTTAATTGTCTGCTTTAAGCATTCTTTAATTAATCACTTTTTCCGACGCAACATATTATTATTTCTGTACATAGGCCATGCATTGAAAAAATGTTGAGTTCGTATTAAGTGTAAGATAAAATCTTTTGAATATGTAAAAAATAAACACATTTCAGAACAAACTTATATAAAAAAAAGAATTTGTGGATCAAGACTTTTACTTTTGATATGTTGCTTAAGTTGTGTCTCCTATTACACTGACGATACCATGACACATTCTGATGTCTCCAGGCTCTGTTGAACACAGCTCAAATTACTTGGAGGTATGTTCTTGACTTTAGAAGAACATTTTATTTCCGGGGCTATTTGACTCAGCTTTGAATTTGGGCACAACAAATAGACAATATTTTAAAATTTGTCTTTGGTGATCCTAATTGAATACTATCTGGTATTTTATTTAAATATATATATTTTTGTCCCATTTATTGTGATCTGAAGTACATGAGAACACATTTTTGTGAAATTCAAGAGTCATTTGACTGACAAGTTAATTCATGTTTTATCCTGTGATTTCTTTTTTCAAATATCACAGTATTGAAGAAGATTATAATCACCTGCCTCTAAATTGAACTGGAGTGGTAATCAATCAATTTGATTGAATTGAATTAACTAGCAACTATATTCAGATAATCAGAATTTCTATAGTAATTTTTTAAAGCGTTAATGTTGAGCATTAGCTGGTTCCAACTCTGTCATATTTGACAGTATTTGAGTATCTGTGGGTGTCAAACTTTCGGGAATAAACAGGAGATTTTAGGGTGTTAACTTGACCTTCACTCTAGTTTCTGACATTTTATAGACCCAACATGTACTTGGATAGATAATCAGCTGATTAATCAATAATGAAAATAATATTTAGTTGCATTGCTAAACTGAACATTTCTAAAAAAACATTGGTGACAGGCTTATTGTTTTGGATACTTCTACATTTTTCCTCCTTACTCTCGTTAGAAATATAAATATTGTATTTATAACAGAAGCTATTCATAATGTAAATGCCTCTTTTCAAGAATAGCCTGTGCTACAATTTCTTAATGAAACTGTTGAACTAAAAACATAATATTGTAAGAGAGGAGCTGCACATAAAAAAAAAATCTGTTTTCCGTATCATCTTTTGAAAGACTGTTGTGACTGGTTTGACCTGTGGGAGGCAGCAGTGCGCCAAGGAACGTCACCGGAAACCGAAAGTGTCTCGTTTACGTGGAGCTGTGACAGTGGAGCCGATGGAAAACAGTAACATTAACAATTATCAAAGCAAACACAAAAATACATAAAACAACAAATAGTGACGAGCAGAAATCAATCAGTAAAAATGTTATAGAGGCAACATAAATTCAGTGTTTATATACATACATACATAAAAAAATACTTTATTTGTATAGTACTTTTCAATACAAGTAAAGTGCTTTACAACAAACATGAAACTCAAACAATTAGAATAAGAAAAATAAAGATAATAAAAGCAATAGACATCACAAGCTTTTTAAGATGTGTCTTAAGAAGTGAGGTACAATGGGATACCGATTCTGCCAGTATAATCTCTTCTGGCAGATTGTTCCAAAGTGTAATGGTCTTCACGGCAAAGGCTCTGTCTCCTTAAGGTTTCCAGCCTATACTTCGGAATGGTTAGCGACACTAAAAATAAACAAACTTGGAAAATAGAGAAGAAATGTAACTGAATGCAACTCACCTTTTGGCTGTCGACCTGTCAAAGTAAAAAACAAAGGCAGTGTTTGTTTATATGAGCCCCTTGTCATGTTTCGAGGTCCTGACCCCCTGGTTGGGAAACACTGGACTTTAATACCTAACTCAATTGCACATTTGCACATTTGGCTCTTCAGACGGGAAACATTAAAGAACCACCTCACAAGAGTGAGGCGGTTCTTACCCTAACCCTAATACAATAAAAAACAATAAATACGGGATTGGGTGGAAATAAATACTCCAAAGTCATTCAGAAAGTCATGTCATCCATCCATTCATGCAGGAAAGAGGTGTAGGGAGAGCAAACGCACATGTGCAAAAATCTTCTCATGAAGTGACACTTATAAATGCTCTGTTTGCCTTGAACACTGAATATTCTTTTTAACTCAAGTTATTCTGCTGGTGATGCATCTTTTAACTCAAAAGACCGAAAAACCTGGTTAAAAAGTGGTTAAATTGACCTGTCACAGGATTAAAAATCTGATAATGTAAATCTAAACCTATTTGAGGAGTGAGGAGATGATTCTGTCCTCAGGAAAATAAGGGAATCTGGTGGAGTTTAAAAAACCCTGCTTAACCTTTCCTCCTCTTTCATCCTCGATTTGATCCTAGATCTGGTTCCTCTCAGCAGGGACATCAACTGGAACTTACCTCGTCTGAGTGGAATAATCAGTGGTCCTTGTGTGACGAAATTTAAGGACACTGTCTCCATTTCCCTCATAATATAGATGAAGGGTCCTGACTGTCTAGAGCAGATCTACCCACATGCAGATGAGAAGGTGCCACAGGAACCAAATCCAGAGAGTTCAGGGTCAAGCTAGTAATGAGACCTCGCGGTAACATGGGGAGAAGGACTTAAAGTCTTTGCTGATATTGTTAAAAGGAAGGAAAATGCTTTTTGAGAAAGCATCAGAATTGGTTTTATTTACTCTCAGAGTCTGGAGGAGTGTGCTTGTTCTGCCATGCCCTGAAATACAGAGTGAGTGTCAGAAAAACTGAAAAGCAGAATAACAGCATTTTACATGATAGCTTTTGACCTGTCCAAAGGTTCTGGCATGCATTTTTGTTTAACTGAGTTACATGTCTGAGCATCAGGGGTCAGAGGTCTGTGGTGTTTTTCCACTGAAGCATGTGCCGCTTCGAACTCCCTCAGAAATCAATAATTACCAAACACTCTTTTTCTATCGGAGCTGTGCCATTGGTGGATTGTGGAGGGCAAAGACAACCAAAAAGCCAATGGGGCAGGCGGGCGAAGAGGGATCGCCCTCAAATCTTGACAAGATCACAGTTTTCCTCTTCCCTCTGTCATTTGCTGTGAGGGTGAGAGCTGCCTGATTTCTGTCTCCGGGTCTGAGCAGCAGAAACGAGCCAACAGGATGTCAGATTTAAAGGAGCTATGCAGTGGTTTACCTCTGGACCCTTTGCCACCTAACCGGGGAAGAGACCCCAATGTGCCACATGCACCCATCCGCACCCCGAACCTCACAGCAGAGGAGGAACGGGTGAGTTTTCTGTGCATCGACCATTTTCCTATCTTTGCTAGTAGTAATCCAGATGCACTTAATGATATGATGACTTTTGTGTGGACAACAGTGCAAGTGTAACATTTTATTTGACGCACTCAACATCCCTCATGGTTTATATAACGTCGATAATGGCTACATCTCATTTTGTCACTGATCTTAGTCACTTTTGAAACAAAACAAGTCACAGGCTCAACTTCTGCCAAACAGAGGCAAACTTCAGTGACATCTCTTAATGTGCGTACGTCGAGCAGAGGGAGGTTGTTGTTTACTTTGCAGCTCAATGCTTTCATGTTGTAGGTCATCATGTATGTTCAGTTATTTTTGTTTCTTTTTCATGTCCTGAAACTTCTCACCAAAATGCTTGAAGCAGTTCTCCAATTTTAATTTGTCCGATTCTAGCAGCTCTGCCATCCACAATTTTATGTTAATAAATATGAATAATAATAAAAACAATAATACATTTTATTTCACAGTGCCTTTCTTGATCCTTCGAGGACACCTTACAATTAATATCACTTGAATAATTAATGTAAATACAAGCGTTAAGATCTGATGAGGAGAAGCAAACACCTATAAATACACCATATGTACACAAGAATAGTTAAAATGTTATTTTCTTTTATCGTAAATTAAAAATAATTATTGTCATGAGAGATACTTTTTTGCTGGTAGGATAAAATTTCCTAGCGGGCTGAATGTGGCCCAGAGGCCTGTGGTTCTTCATGCTTGTCTTACTTACACACCTAAATGCAACCGAGCTGTCATTGATGTTTGTAATAATACATACTTTAAGAATAAGTCAAAATGTTTTCTGTGAAGAAAAGTTTAGAACGATATGAAACACACCATCAAAAAGAAAAGATGGCTACCAGTGACAGTATCATGAAGTGACCTGTGATCTGAACAGGGCTGCAGCTCACTGTTAAATCAGACTGCTGCTCTGTTATAAATAAGATAAAAGAAACACCATTATGCCACACTGTGTACTCTGTCTGATTGCATCATCACAGTTTGCTCATGGGCTGCCTGAAAAATTGATTATTCTCCAAGGTCCTCAACTGATTTCCCAAACTCAGAGTAAAGGCTTCAGTCAATAATTAAGAGAGATACGGTATGTTTGACCCTCTATGTATTTTAGGAAGAACCAAGAAAAAAGTAAAGTTCCTGTCATCTGTCTGACTTTGGAAGGACAGCAAAAAATTAGACTATTGACCTTATTCTGAATAAGATATAATTTCGATTGTGATGTTTTCATGAGTTGCAAGTAGAATATTCTGTTCATACTCCTGTTTACATATTACAGAGAATAGTTTAATAATGATTTCAAGCTGTTGGTAATGTACACGTCAGTGTCACAAAATGCTGTGAAAACTCCAATAGAAGGTTATAAATGAATATGACGAAGATCAGAACACTCCACATGTCTTCATTTGATTTATTGCTTATCCTGTGCATGACTTTTGTTTGGGTTAAGGTAATCTGTTTAGATCGCAGTGACTTCTTCAGATTATTAATATTGCTGCCTTTGTTAACATTGGCACTGAGCTCACTAATCTACTGTAAATGCCTCTTCCCTGTAGTTGGCGTTGAGAAACGCACTGCGTTATATTCCTCCCACTCACCACGCAACTCTCGCACCTGAATTTGCTCAAGAGCTGCGGCAGTATGGACACATCTACATGTACCGCTTCTGCCCCACGTTACGCATGAGGTGAGGCCGAACACGGGAAGCAGTTAAAATGATGAGAGATTACCTCAAAGTATCTTATTCATTTACATCCAGTGGATATAAAAAGTCCACACACCCTCCACGCTCCTATTTGTGTTTGAGGAATTTTAAAAAGGTGAAAGCATCGTACGTACCACTCTATTCATTTATAGGACCAGAGTCTGACTGATACTGGGCTTTTTGAGATACATATATATATTAGTTGGTATTTATTTTACACTTAACAATATGCAGAAATCTGAAATTCATCCTTCTGGTTAATAATGGTCTGTGACACAGGGATGTTAAGAGGCACAAAACAGTTTCAAAGATGAAACAGATGAGACAGTTAGAGCAAATACAAAATGACCAGAAATAAACACATAGAATAACTAGAATGACTCTCAGTAAAGCATATACTGTACATTCACCGAGGCCCAACAGCCCTTTTGAATTCTGTTAAAGATATACAGAACATGTTATATGACAAAAAAAAATCCTCATGATGGCTTTGTCTAGTTTCTTTGTTCCACCATAGTCATGGTGTCAATTCTGTCTGTGTCCTCAGGGCGTACCCCATAGATCAGTACCCGTGCCGAACACGTCAGGCAGCCTCTATAATGTTGATGATCATGAACAACCTGGACCCAGCTGTTGCTCAGGTGAGCCTCGTCCACTTCTTGTATTAATATAGTCAAGTTAAATTTAATGGATCGTTTTAATCCTTAAATTTGTTGTGTTTTTCTGTATTGTTCAGTTTCCCCAGGAGCTCGTCACCTATGGAGGCAACGGACAGGTGTTTAGTAACTGGGCCCAGGTAAGCCCTGAATCCATGCGTGTTTTTCTTCTAGTCTAAATAGCCGATGTTAATGCCTAGTGCGTGTGTGCGTGTGCAGTTACGCCTGGTGCTGCATTACCTGAGCGAGATGACAGAGGAGCAAACTCTCGTCATGTACAGCGGTCACCCCATGGGCCTGTTTCCCAGCCTGCCCTCGTCACCTCGAGCCATCATCACCAACGGCATGGTAACTCTGCACCACACACATCTGACTCCAGAACGTGACACACTGATAGATGAAGAGTTCACTCATTCTCTTTTTGCTTCACGCAGGTTGTTCCAAATTACTCCTCCAGAGACCAGTATGAGAAGATGTTTGCTCTCGGAGTTTCAATGTAAGTTTTAAAGGTGCATTGCTGCTGCTGGTTTCTATTTGTTATTGGGTATTGGAGGATTATGTCAGAAAAACCTTTCCATATGGAACCTATTATGAGCATACAATAAACTGTACTTTTATTCTGTAATTTCAGGTACGGTCAAATGACAGCAGGCAGCTACTGCTACATTGGACCTCAGGGGATTGTTCATGGCACAATGGTTTGTGAAATTATGAAAAGTAAATGTGCAAACACTTTGAAAATATGGATTTACTCTAAGAGGATATATTATTATGGTGTCACCAGGGTTGTCACCATACCATAATTTTATACTGGGATATGTTACTGGTATAAAACAACGAGACTCAATACCATAATAAAACAAAAAAGGTCCAAGGCACATAAATACTTTTTTTTTAGCAACCATGATAACGTCTTTCACTCAGGGGAAAACTGTCTGAGCTCTTTTTCTATGTAATTCCTTGGGTTGAAAATCTCATCGTATATCTGCTTTTATACATTTCAATACTATTGAAAGTGAAATTAACAGAGATTGTATCGTTTTGAATATGTGGTATCGAAAAAGTATCGAAGTATCGATACTTTTGACAACCCTAGGTGTCACAAGATAATAACAAAAGTCTTTAGGAAAATATTATCATTAATCGTTTTTTCGTTTTTCTCACAGCTCATACAAATAAGGTTTCTGTAATGACGTGTCACAAGTCCAAAAGTTGAAGAGCCACTGCTTGTAATCGGAACAGTTGATGTACATAGATGCAGTTTGTAGTTCCTCTTATAAATGTTTTTCAAAGCTGTTTCCTTGTGTGTGTAGCTGACCGTGCTGAACGCCGGCCGGAGGTACCTGGGCTCTGACGACTTGAGTGGGCGTGTCTTTGTGACCTCTGGGCTGGGGGGCATGAGCGGAGCTCAGGCTAAAGCTGCCGTCATCGCCGGCTGCATTGGCGTGATTGCAGAGGTCATTTCCTGTTAATACTGACTGCTGAGCCAGAATTAAGGAAGTCCTGTGTGTCAATGTCATTGAATCTGTTTTTCTGTGTAGGTGGATGAGGCTCCTCTTAGAAAAAGACATGAGCAGGGCTGGTTGATGGAGGTCACCAGCAGCATGGAGCACTGCATTCAACGCATCAGGTAGGAAAAGATTATTGAGATTTATTATGAATGTCCAAATATTATGCAAGGCCCAACCGTTTCCTTATGAAACCACATTTAAATTTACAAGATCTAGATTTTTATATGGATCTGCACCAACTTACAAACACTGATAAATATCAGTCCCCAAAATATGTATTTTTTACGCACCAAAATTCTATGGGTTCTTTTCTGATCAATATCGTATCGTTCCACCAAGTTTTGTATTTATTCATCCAGTGGGTTTTGCATAATTCTTCTAACTAAGAGACAGACTAAGTGAAACAACAGTTAAAACTTAATGGACGATGGACACATTGTGCACATGGCAAATTGAACCGCAAACCACTATACAATACAGCAACAGAGCAAAATATCAAGTCATGTTTTGTATTTCAAATATTAACCAGTAACTATCACTGTCAAATACATTTACAATGAAAAATAAAATATTTCCCTTTATTAACCTTTGAAAAGTGATGGAGTAGAAGTATGACAAAACATTTAACTACAGTTAATGTACGTGGTTACATTACACTGCAGTGACCAGACAATTGCACAATGTTATTATTTTGTTTCTCAGAGACTCCAAAAGCTCCAAGATGCCCCTCAGTCTGGGTTACCATGGCAACATCGTAGACTTGTGGTGAGTGAGAGCTCAAATGCTCACATCTGCGGCTACTACACAACTGAAAGAGGCACCATTTATTTCAAATTGTTGCTATCTTTTCTCGCACTTTATCTCTGTAACCAGGGAGAGACTTCAGCTGGAGTACGAGAGGACGGGGGAGCTGCTGGTCGATCTGGGTTCGGACCAGACCTCCCTTCACAACCCGTTCAACGGAGGCTACTATCCAGTCCAGCTCAGCTTCCGTCAGGCAAACCAACTCATGTCAACCGATCCTCAGCGTTTCCGAACCATGGTCCAAGAAAGGTTAGATGACTAGACTTTCCTGTAGATGTTTTCTGCCAAATGTTTGTCCATGAAGCTAAAATATTGTGTCCTGTACGTTCACAGCCTCAAGAGACAAATAAAGGCAATCAATAAGCTCTCTGATGCTGGCATGTTCTTCTGGGACTATGGCAACGCTTTCCTCCTGGAGGCAAAAAGAGCTGGTAATTGATTATAATACATTATTATTATAATGTCATTATTATCACTCAGTCCATGTCAGAACAATAATGGGAGTCGTGTTTTTTGTTCTGTGTAGGGGCGGAGGTAGAAAAGGTTGGAGGTGGAGCGACAGAGTTTATTTACCCTTCTTATGTTCAGCACATTATGGGGTGAGACATTTCCTGACTTATTTGATTTAGTATCGACCCTGTAAAGCAAAAAAGGCTGAGACATTATTTTCTTCTCCTGATGAACTGACAATCATCCTGCTCTCCTTCTTTCTTCACCATAGAGACATCTTCTCTTTGGGCTTCGGCCCGTTTCGCTGGGTGTGCACATCTGGCGACGCCCAGGATCTCGCCGTAACAGATGACATCGCTGCTACCGTCTTGGAGGAAATTAGTGCCAATGTGACTGATCAAATCAGGCAGCAGTACAACGACAACATCCGCTGGATCAGAGAAGCTGGCAAACACAAAATGGTCCTTTATTAAAAAAAACAACACCTACGTATATCTTTTTCTCACAGTGCAAATGAGCCTTATTCAGAATTAACCACGAGGGTGGATTTCCTCTGTGTTTTTGTTTAGGTTGTGGGATCACAAGCCAGAATCCTCTACTCTGACCAGAGAGGAAGAGTCGCGATTGCTTTAGCGATCAACCAGGCTATCGCTGATGGAAGAGTTTCAGTAAGTGGCTGCTAACAAGATTGTTTCATGTGCACAGTGTGTTTGCACAATATCAAAGTTTTCAGTGGAGTTGTTCAACAGTGTGTTTTGTTGATTCTCTCACTCAGGCTCCTGTGGTTATAAGCAGAGACCATCATGACGTCAGTGGCACAGACAGCCCCTTCAGAGAGACCTCTAACATTTATGACGGATCTGCCTTCTGTGCAGGTATGTGCACTTCACTGTATGTAACTGAGGACTGAGGATGCATTTTGCAATGATAATTTGTCAACTTTAGATTGATGGATTTTGAACACCACAATAGCATGAACAAAAATAAGACTTAGTTTGTGTGATAGTTTGTCAATCTGAAGGAAGTTTGAACTGTCTACATCTATCTAGTAATCCCAGAAATGTCTTGTCTGTATGTGACTCACATATCTCATCGGCTTCACACTTGGTATGTGTATTGTTAAGGGTCAGAGGAAGTATATTAATAAACCTTGAATAAACAGGCGACTAGAGCTCTGTAGCATCAGAGAGAAAACTGATTCTCCAGTTCAGGGCTCTGCTTCACTGAGCTTTGAATAAACAGGTAAACAGCTCTTTGTGCAGCAGCAGCTTCAGGGTTCTGTGGACTGAGTTCAGCAGCTGGTCTTTACTTTCAGCGGCTCCATTACTACAGGTCACTTTAACAGTATCGGGAACAAGGCTGCAACCAGCATCACCACAGGCCAAGCATACAGCCCATTCCAAACAAGAAGGTTTAGAACTGGCACTGCACTAGCAATGATTAAAACTAGAAATCCTTTTATATTTTCGCCCCTGTCCGTCGCTTTGTTTGGTAGTTTGTCAGCAGGGTTATGCAAAAACTACCCAACTGATTTCCACAACACTTAGTGTGAGGATGGGACATAGGCCAAGAAAGAACATATTCAATTGTTCAAACATGATCTGAAAAAAGTGGTGGATCTAGGAATTATTTTGAATCTCTTTCTTTAACATTGGGACATTTTTACAGATTTCCCAGGGAATGATGAATGGATCTTGAGGGAAAAAAATCTGGCATATTAAGGAGACTGATATCTATGAGTGTGTGCAGATTGATTGAATTTAAGGGGACTGTTGGGCCTTGGGGAGGTATGAGCTCCACTGATTCTAGTGCCATTCTAGTTTGTTATCAGGTTAATGCTTTGTTCTGTAGACAAAGATGTAAGATGAACTGTATTAGAAAAACTGGCCAAACTAATGTAGATAAATGTAATGTAAAACCAACCGGTCTCGAACGTAGACGATTTAAAAAAAAAAATTTAAAAAAAAGGAAAGAAACTAAAACAAACAACAAAATAAACAGTCGGGAGGTGGTTGGTGCAGTTTATTTTGTGGTTGAAGAATAATCCGTCAGTTGCAGCAAGATCCGATTCGCTGAAGACATAGTGATTCGGAGCGGAGCCTCTGGAGATTTTGTGACTAATGATTTGAGTCATCAAACTTTAAAGGTTCAGTGTGTAAGATTTAGGTCAAAAGGATCTATTCGCAGAAACGAAATATAAAATAATCCTAGTAATGTTTTCACTATCAAAGCTATACGAATTGGTTTTTCTTTACCCTAGAATGAGACCTTTATATTTACATTGGTACGGAGGATGTTTTTTTACAGTCGTCCAAACTGGACAAACTTTCAGTTGTCATTAAAATTTTATGACAACTGAAGGCCGCCTCAGGTTCTCTTTCATGTTTGGAAGGAGAGGGTGATGTGAGGGATATTCAGCTGCAACATGATCACCACTAGATGTTACTAAATTCCACACCCTGAAAACTGGACTAGAATCCACAGATCTACTTTGAGTATCTACTGACGTGAAAATAGCTGCGACTGAGAATTTACCAACAAACTCAAAATCTTACTTCTACTTTACCCTTTTCCAGTGTTTCTCTTGATTTATATGAAGCTCTTAATGTCTTTCCTTTAGACATGGCGGTCCAGAACTTTGTTGGTGATGCATTCCGAGGTGCCACATGGGTCGCGCTGCACAACGGTGGTGGGGTTGGCTGGTAAGGCTTCATGGGTTTTCAGTTAATAGTCATACTTGTGAATTTTCATTAGGTTTCATCAAAATCATTCACCTATATGTCACCTATAGGGGTGAAGTGATGAATGGAGGCTTTGGCTTGCTGCTGGACGGCTCGGAGGAGACGGCAAAGCGTGCCAGTCTGATGCTGAACTGGGATGTCTCCAATGGGGTGAGAGTGTAGAGAGAAGAGAGGCTCTGTTAAATCCAGCCTCAATCATTATTTACAATCTGCTCAGATTTGCAGATTATTGCTGACTGACTGGCACAAATCTGTGCGTCTCTGTGCAGGTGGCTCGTCGCTGCTGGTCTGGAAACTCCAATGCCTACGAGACCATCCAACGCACCATGGAGGAAAACAGACAGCTGCGTGTCACCATGCCTTTTCCTGTGCAGGATGAGCTCGTGTTGGACCGTGCCCTGCAGGCCTAGCTAACACTTCAGCACAGGATACCAGTCATCGGAAGCCACACAGCAAAGGAGTACAGCTGTAATCGCATCATCACATGTTTTCATGTGTTTGAATCAGGCTTTTTCTCATACTACAGACTGTCAGAAATCACCCACAAAAACAACTCATTTCACTTATAACCTGCAAAATATTCTGCCAGTTCTATAGTAGTTAATAAAGCAATGACAATGTTACACAAGTAGTTTGCTGTGAATACAGATAATGTCAAACAGGCTACAATATTGTACTAGGCTGTTTTAATCATTTAATGTATAAGGATATATTCTTTATTATTTTGTGTTGATAATTAAACTGTATAAATTATAACTCTTATGGTGTTTGATTCATTTGTGTGTAGATCTACAAAAAAATGTTTTACTTTGATGTACTTGTCCCAGGGCTTTCATCAGATCAACTTCAAATGTGTGTCATCACAACAAGATGGAGATGAAAACTACCTCAAAGATCGATTTTTCGTCACACGGTGTGACCGTGGCGTGGTGTCAAAGTTTGATTACACGCCATCAAAACACGAGGTTCTGTATCTCGGACATATTTGGTCGAATCGAGTCCAAACTAGACATGTAAGACAAAAGTCCCGGCCTGATGACATCTACACAGAAATCATGACTTAAAAACACAGCGCCCCCTGGTGGCAACAGGAAATGTCTTGTTTTTTGCATGTCTTACACTTGGAAGTATTCCTCCTCATCCACTTACTGCAACCATGTCAAACCTATGTCAAAAGCATCTCAAGACATTGATAATGTAGGCATAAGATTACTGTGACTTTTTGTCAAACGCCATATTAATGGCGTGGAGTTAAAGTTCATTGACTCGCTGTGACACACGAAATTGCTGTAACTTCCGTGTTCATGGGTCTATCTCCCTCAAACTACATTTGTGTACACTTGTACTTTTTAGTTACAAGTAACTAAAAGTATGAACTTTTGTACTTTTAGTTACTTTTGTACTTTTAGTTACTTTTTAGTTACTTTTGTACTTTTAGTAACTTTTTAGTTACTTTTGTACTTTTAGTTACTTTTTAGTTACTTTTGTACTTTTAGTTACTTTTGTACTTTTAGTTACTTTTTAGTTACTTTTGTACTTTTAGTTACTTTTGTACTTTTAGTTACTTTTTAGTTACTTTTGTACTTTTCGTTACTTTTTAGTTACTTTTGTACTTTTAGTTACTTTTGTACTTTTCGTTACTTTTTAGTTACTTTTGTACTTTTAGTTACTTTTGTACTTTTCGTTACTTTTTAGTTACTTTTGTACTTTTAGTTACTTTTCGTTACTTCACTTTACGTTACGTTACGTTACGTTACTTCACGTTACTTTACGTAACTTTACGTTACTTCACGTTACGTGACGTTACTTTACGTTACTTTATGTTACTTCACGTTATGTTACTTTACGCTACTTTACGTTACTTTACGTTACTTCATGTTACGTTACGTTACGTTACTTTACGTAGCTTTACGTAACTGTACGTTACTTCACGTTACTTTACGTAACTGTACGTTACGTTACGATACGTTACGTTACGTTACGTTACGCTACGTTTAGTTACTTTTCGTAACTTTGTTACTTTTCGTTACTTTTCGTTACTTCACGTAACGTTACTTTACATTACTGCACTTTACGTTACGTTACGTTACGCTACTTTACGTTACTTCATGTTACGTTACGTTACGTTACTTCACATTACATTACGTTACTTTATGTTACGTTACTTTAAGTAGCTTTACATTACTTCACGTTACTTCACGTTACTTCACGTTACTTTACGTAACTGTACGTTACGTTACGTTACGTTACGTTACGTTATGTTACGCTACGTTACGTTGCGTTACTTCACGTTACTTCACGTTACTTCACGTTACGTTACGCTACTTTACGTTACTTAACGTTACTTCATGTTACGTTACGTTATTTCACGTTACTTTATGTAACTTTACGTTACTTCATGTTACTTTTCGTTACTTTTCGTTTCTTTTCGTTTCTTTTCGTAACTTTGTTACTTTTCGTTACTTTTCGTTACGTAACGTTAGTTTACATTACTTCACTTTACGTTACGTTACGTTACGTAACTTTACGTTACGTTACGTTACTTTACGCTACTTTACGTTACTTCATGTTACGTTACGTTACGTTACGTTACTTCACATTACATTACTTCACGTTACTTTATGTTACGTTACTTTAAGTAGCTTTACATTACTTCTCGTGTCTCAGCCACCTGCAGCGCACACATGGCAGTTACAAACACTTGAAAATAAAAAAACTTAATTAGGAATGATGCTAATACACTTTCATTGATCAAACTAATAAGATGATATGAGGAAAAATCACATGTTGTTTTCTTATTAGAAGGCTCAGACCCTGTAATTTTTATATTGTGCTTTGGTGTGATGTCACACGTGTTTGGTTTTAAATAAACTGTAAAAAGATAAATAAATGGATAAAATAAAATGAATTTATGATTAAATACATTGCAACATGAAGTCATGAAGTCTCAGAAGGATCTGGGGCCCTGGGACATTTCTTCACTCGGCCTGAAGTTTATTGTACTAAAGCAGGGATTCCAAAACCTTTGAGTCCTTGATGCCCAAAATAACCGAGTCAGAGATATGTGACCCCCATTATCCCAAAGGATATTTTAGCTGAGCTTGTTCACAAAAAATCTCCCATGTGCAATGTTTCCTGTGGTGCTGTAAACTGACCTGCTGCAACTGATGCTGTCACTCATCTGTCATAATCACCATGCATGGTTATTTACATGGTTTTATTCTAACAAGTACTTTGTTTAGCTTTTGGAACAATTATGGCTAAAATATGATATTGAGAATTGCATCTAAATTGTATTTGATGTCTGTAAATCACCTTGTGACCCTTTTGTGTCTCATTAAAGGTCATACTTCTTCTAACCTGTTAAATGCCTCGTCCAGATCTTCATAGTCACAGCAGCATCCGTACTGGTAGATATCACACTCGCAGCAGCACATGGGATCATCTGGCTCCGGAGGCTTTAACTTCTCCCATTTCATTATGGCTTCCTGAAGTTCACAGGGCAACTTCGTTCTCTGGAGCGATGCACAAATGAACTACACCATTAAAACAAACTATTAGTGCAGGGAACATATCTATGGAAATGTACTGACAGAATCTATAACACAAAAACACACACGATCTATAACTTTGAAAAAAGCACATATATACATACATATCAACATATATATAGGAGCAATTATCGTAATTATAGAGGGTTTACTTTACATCTGAATTGGCAGCAATATTTCATCTATCTTACTGTCTATAATGATATAAAACCACTTATCAATTAAAAGCAACTAATTAGGGCCCTATCGCCGAACGGTGGGAGGCCCTATTGATCGCTCTCTCCACTAACCGCAACAGGCTTCAAAATGCCTGTGCTCGGGCCCGTTAGTGCTACAACGTAGCCCTAGTTTTATTTTATTTTTGAATTATGAATTTTATATTATAACAAGAGATTTAGTCCTACACATGAAAATGAGGGGAATTCTGGGGCCAAAGCCAAGATTAGGTCAAAACTTGCTGCACCAAAACTACAGGTTGGATTATGTACGTACACAAACTTGTTGTCCTCTTTGATGCCTGACTTGGGTTACAACAACATGGCTTAAAAGCTTAATAACGAAAAAAGACCACACATATTTCTAAAGTGCAGATGTTTAAATATATATCAAATATACGAAGTGGAAAAATTAATTTTACATGTTCAGTTCAGAACAATATTCCTTCAAGGGACCTACTCCTCATTCCTACGCCCCTGGACGTCTTCACAACATTATCTTCTGGTCCTTAACTCCGGTGCCCCACCGTGCGTCTTTACGCGTGGTTGTTCCTTTAAGAAAACTGATCAGCGTCTGTGGCTGAATGGAGGATGAATTTGAGCCGCTCTGCACTGACGTAAGGGAGTTGAGAGGTTGTTGTACCCTGCAGGAAGAGACGGATACCCGTGCGGAGGAGGAGGAGGACCAGGCCGGGTCGGGACAGAACTTTACTCGTTCCTTTTACCTCGGATTTAGTGTGTTTTTTTACGTTTGAAACCAGTGTCCAGTTGGACTCTCCTTTAAGTCTCCATGCCAGTATAACGGTACGACTTCAGATTTCCGCCCTTTTCTTTACACCAAGGAGCTTTTATAGATTATTCAAGATGTTGTGTCTGGAAGCAGGAGAGTCATCAGGACACACGCAGCTGGATTAAGATGTTACTGGGTGGTTTCTGTGCCTGAGGCTGGAGACATCTGTTCCGAACCACTGTCAGTTTTTTACTGGAAAGACAAACAATATGCATCATAACCAGGAGGAGCAGCGGGGAAAACCGATTCCTGCGCAACACGGGACGACGCAGCGCAGCGGTTCCAGCAGCAGCAGCCCGGGGAGCAGCTTCGACAGCGGCCTGTCTGACCTCCTCCTCCAGCAGCAGCCTCCACCACCATCCTACTCCTCACTGCACTTCAGGAGAAACGCAGTCACAGACGATTATAAAATCACAGCTCAAGTTCTCGGTCTGGGAATCAACGGCAAAGTGCTGGAATGTTTCTGCAAGAGGACCGGAGAGAAATGTGCCCTCAAGGTGTGTGTGTGGTCCGGGTATTACTGATGTTGTGGGGACCTAGACCTGACAGTCACATTACGGGGACTTTTCTTCCTTGTGGGGAAATAAATCAAGTCCCATAGTGTAAAGCATTAAACTTTAGATTAGGTTGGGTTTTCTGGTTCAGGTTCAGGTTCAGGATCAGGTTCAGGTTAGATTAAAGTTAAAGTTATGGTCAAGGTTTGGGTTGGTTTAGGTTTACATTTAGGTTAAGGTTAGGTTTAGGTGAGGGTGCAGTTAGGTTTAGATTCATTTTACGATAAGGTTTACTTTAAGATAGGGGTGCGGCTTAGGTTAAAATTAGGTTGGGGTTAGGTTTAAATTTGGGTTTGGGTTAGCCCTTTAACTCATTAACGTTCGGTTTATGTTAAGGTTAAAGTTAGAGTTAGTAGTAACTATGGTTAGGGTTAGTGTAAGTCCCCTGAAAATCAATGTAAATCCATCCGTGTGTGTGTGTGTGTGTGTGTGTGTGTGTGTGTGTGTGTGTGTGTGCTCTTGTACAGCTATCTTTGTAAGGACCACTTTGGCCCTAAAACCTACGGAGGACATTTTGGGAAAGTGAGGACATTTTGGCTGGTCCTCACTTTCTGACCACCCTTTAATGGACTGTTTGTGGAATAAGACTTGGTTTTAGGGTTAGGGTTAGAATTAGGTATAGCTTAGCATTAGGGTTAGGCATTTAGTTTGGATGGTTAGGGTAAATGGCTAGGGAATGCATTATGCCAATGATTGTCCTCACTCAGATAGAAGTAAAAACGTGCATGTGTTTGTTTGTGTGTGTGTGTGCTCATCTTAATTCTGCATGATCTAACCAGTCCTCTGAAGGCTGCTGTCACTGGAAAGAGAGAAAACATAAATTATTCATCCCTAATCTGTCTTTGTGGTTCTCACTGTCTGAGTCTTAGATAGATTTTATATTTCAATAGATTTTTCCCTGCAGGACTTTTAAAGTTTCATTTCTAGTGATAGCTCCTAGTTTGAATGATATGACGCAGATTGAATCTCATAGATGAGGCAGATTCATTTGCTGAGCTAAACTCAGACAGTCTGACAGACAGTGATGATGCTGTCTGGGACATTTTGACACAGTTTCTTCTTTATGTGGACAATGATGTTCTCTGTTAATTCTTCACACAACCGTCTAGGCCTTTGACATTTATCGAAAGTTAAAATCTGCAGTAAGTATTTGAGCTTGTTATATATTATACAGGGATTTTCATTGGGAAATATGTGTCCTGATAAACTGGTAAGTCAATAAACAGCCAGAAGAAAAGACGAACAGAAAGAGCAGCCTCCACATTTTCTCGTGTGTGTGTGTGTGAGGGATGTTTTTCGTTCTCTAATGTTTTTTGCATTGATGCTTTGGTTAAAGTCACACCCTCATGAACATTTATATCTGAGCCTTCTTTCACCTCCAGTGCTCAAAATGCCTTTTAAATCCCACATGGATTTGGTCTGGGGTCTGCATTTCTGGTTAGATAGAACATTCTCCTCTCATGTTTATGATTCCACTGCTGCTGCTCTGTGTCCATAGAGATAAATCATGTTGCTAAATGCACTCTTAAAGTATGAACGCTTCTATTTTCTCAGTGGAAATGACCAGCAAACAGCAGTAGATTAACGGCTCTAATAGTGGCCATTAATAGTGAATGACTTCACACTGGAGCATGAGATAATGTCTGTATGTGATTATAGATTTCTCTGCAAAATATATTTCCAACAGATTTTTAAGAAATCAATGAAGCTTCTCTGTCCTGAACACTGTGATCTGCAAATATACTGTACATATACAGATGGAAACCTATGCATTTAGACGTCTGAACAATTGGATATTTCTGTTGTGCTTTATTCAGATTCTGTATGATACTCCTAAAGCCCGACGGGAGGTTGAGCTGCACTGGCGAGTGTCCGGAGGTCCCCACATCGTCCCCATCCTCAGCCTGTACGAGAACATGCACCAAGGAAAGAAATGTCTCCTCATTATAATGGAATGGTGAGCATTACCAGCACCATGTGATTTACTGTCTACTTATTATAAGACTGTAAAAAGACTTAAAGACTTAAACAACTTTAAAAGATTGTCAGTATCCTTTTTTCTATATTGTAGTTCAGCGTTGTGTTAATTTGAACTAGAATGACATTCAGTAGAGCACAAACCACATTTAAATTCCCTAGATCCAGATTTGTATGTGGATCTGCACCAATTAACACACGCTGATAGATATCGGTCCCATAAAAAGTCCTGATTTTTTTTCGTCATCACAGACTTACCATCATGTCCAGTTCTTCACCAACAGATCCCACATCCTTCCTTCCAACATCCTTCCAAGTTACATGGAAATCTGTGAAGTAGTTCTTGTGTTATCCTCTTAACCAACAAACAAACAGATTCTGAATGACGATTGAGGATTGGAATTTACACTTGCATTACATTTTTGGGAAAAAACATAAATCACTAGAGACAATGTCTGTTTCTGTTGTGCTTCAATATAAGACATTGGGATCTTATCATATCAAATTTTGTGACAGAGTTTCTTTAAAATAAGTATTTAGCAGTGTGCGGTTGTGAGTGGAACACATATAAAATCTTTTAATGCTAAAGAAAAGCCATTTCTATTGGATTATGGAAAACCTCTCTTATAAAGTATAAACTGCACTTTGAAATGAGGCTTGTTTTTCTTGGAACAATAACACCATCACCTTATCTGCATCTTATGTGATTGTATTCAATTTACAGTGTAAAAGTCGCACGATGTACAGGAAGTGTTCAGGTCATTATTTTCTTTCAATCATCAATGCAGTCCTCTGATTGTGCCGTGGCTCAGAAGATTGGACTCATCTAACCAGTAGATAATGAGGCACAATGACTTGTTTGTCACAATGAAGCCATGATTGCAGTGATGAGTTTCCCCCTCGCTGACCCCGTTCTGATCTCTGTGTTCACCTTGTCTCAGTATGGTGGGAGGGGAGCTGTTCAATCGCATTCAGGCCAGAGGGGACCAGGCGTTCACAGAGAGAGGTGAGCTGGAGTTCAGCTGTTTCAGATCTCACAGTCTCTGTATCGTGTAATGGTACTTTTGTATGGGCTCCAGCTGCTAAAGGTTTAAATGAAGACATTAGACATTTTCTGTAATTTAACTTCTTCCATCCTGAGTCCTACATGATTCTCTATCCATCTATCGCTCTCTCATTCCTCCTCCTTATTCACAGTCTCTCTCTCTCTATCCATCCATCCATCCATTGATCTATTTTTGTATATATTTATTATGTGGGCATTTAAGATGGCTACTCTGTATCTATCAAAAATCTAAGGAGGAGTATATATGTGCAGATTTTCTTCTCTTTCCAAAAGTTCTGGGATATTGTGTTAATCCAGCAGTAATCAAATTTAAATAACTTACTTGCTGTGTGTGTTGTTTTCATGTTTTCTGGTACATCTGTCCTGTCTCTTTCCACCAGAGGCCTCAGAGATCATGCATGACATTGGCATGGCCATCGAGTTCCTGCACCACATGGACATAGCTCACAGAGACGTGAAGGTACTGCCACTGTCAAAATTATTCCTCACTCGTGTGCATGTTTTTTAATCTCCAATGGGTTTGTTTCTGTCATCCCACAGCCTGAAAACCTGCTGTACACCACCAAGGAGAGCAACGCCACACTGAAGCTCACTGACTTTGGCTTTGCTAAGGAGACGACGCTGCACAACTCCCTCCAAACTCCCTGCTACACTCCATATTATGTTGGTGAGTGTTTACTTTCATGGGGTTTCTGCCAGTAAAGACAATGTGTAAATACAGGAATAGTGTCTGGAAATATGGTTACCGTCCTTCACTATCACCATGTCCTTGTGTATGTGCACGTTGACCTGCTTTTTACATGTGTGTCTTTCATTCTTCACATCACTGTGTTGTTCTCTGCGTTCAGCCCCAGAAGTGCTTGGGCCAGAGAAATATGACAAATCATGTGACATGTGGTCTTTGGGCGTAATCATGTACATTCTGTGAGTATCATGTGCGTCTATTAAACTGTTTCCACTTAAAGAAATGTTTATAGCTTCTCTGGTTTGTTGTGTATTTACGTTGAAGACATCAGGGTAACATAGTGTTCTCATCTCTGTTGTTTAGTCTGTGTGGGTTTCCTCCGTTCTACTCTAACACCGGTCAGGCCATCTCACCAGGCATGAAGCAGCGCATCAGGTTGGGCCAATACGAGTTCCCCAACCCGGAGTGGGCGGATGTTTCTGAGGAAGGTCAGACCATGTACATAAAATATATTTTTCAAAGAGCAAAAAGATATTACAGTTGTTAAAAAGAGTTTACATACACCTCAGCTGTCACTCTGTGTGTCATGGCCGGCTCAAAAACCAGGACTAAGTAGGTGACATCAATGATTTAAACAAAAACCCACATGTTTATCTGAACTACATCATGATGAAACATTTTTTAAGGAACACATTTAGGGAACTGATATCTATGAGTGTGTGTGTTTTATTTCCAACAATGCATCCACACTGTAACTGAATTATTTCAATCTATCAGGTTAAATGCTTGAGGTTATTTTTTTCATGTTCTCTGCAGCCAAACAGCTCATCATTCAGTTACTGAAGACCGACCCCAATGAAAGGATGACCATTACACAGTTCATGAATCATCCCTGGATCAGTGTAAGTTAATACTTGATACGTTTTGTGGCTACAGGCCTGTTATTTCTCCCGTGTGTGTGTATTCATGTACGATCATGTGTCTCATACATGCAGCAGTCAATGGTCGTCCCCCCAACACCCCTGCACACCTCTCGTGTTTTGACAGAAGACAAGGAGCTGTGGGACGATGTGAAGGTGAGACTTGTTCAATTTAAATGTTTCTAGAAATGTTGTCATGATCCGATTAAGGCCATGTCAGGCTTTCACCACAAGGTGGCAGTAAAATATCAGAATAAAACACATGTCTCCTGTCCTCTAACAGGAGGAAATGACCAGTGCTCTGGCTACCATGCGAGTGGACTACGACCAGGTGAAAATCAAAGACCTGGACACGTCCAACAACCCTCTGCTCAACAAGAGACGCAAGAAGCCTGCGAGTGGAGGAGCGGATGGAGCCGGACAAGCTGATGGAGGAGATGGAGATGGAGAAGTGTGTAATAATCATAGAGAGGTGACGTTTTCTGAAAAAGTAGCATAAAAAAGTCAGGGTGAGCAATATTTCCCCATCTACAAGTCCCTGTTGTATTTTACTCACTTTTTTCTCCTTTTTCACATCACTGCTCTCAATAGTGTAATGAATGTTGTTTATTTAGATGGGAACCACTCGAACATTTTAAATAAAACTGAGTTTTTTATGTTTTACAGGTGTGTTGTGTCACTTTTGTACATGAAAATACATTTGACTGTGTTCATTAGTTTGAACCTCTGTCTGTGAAGGGTGTCAGTCATCCAGTTCATGGTAGTTCCATCTATTTGGTGATTATTTCTGTCAGTGAGAAAATTAAATGCAGATATTTTGTGGCAGTTTAAGAAATTGGATTCTCTTGCTTTAAATAAAGAAAAAACTATACGTGGAAGTCTTAAAACTAATTTATTAGGCAACAGTACATCCAGCTAATGTGTCCGGTAGGGGACTTTTGTGATGGTTAAATATGTGAGTATTGTGAGAGGCACAATCGAAGCACAATGAAACCATGAGAGGTCAAAGTGTTAACGTGCCTCTTGTGTAGATCTATCAACCCGGCCAGACATTTCCACTCCATTAAATTTCCTCCCTACAGAGGCTCTGCCAAGACATTAATGCTGCCTGTTGTATTAAAGTAACTCACTGAGCTATTGTCTTTAAGCTAAATTGTTTACTTTTTAATTAAAATGTTAAACCATTGGAGGAAAATACAAGAGCCTCAGAAAGCAGGAACCTTTCTGTTACCTGTAAATCCACACGTGTCAAGGATGTAAAATCTGGCATTCAAATTTCTCTTTAATTAAAAAAACAGCAACAAAATGTACGTATAGTTTCAAATCTAATGATTTATTTTACAGGAAAGAATTTAAAGTAATATTACAGTTACAGTTTAACGAGCCTGACTCAGTTACAACTGGTTTACAGCAGGTTCCTGTTCTGCAGCACATAAAAGACGGAAGTCACATAAAAAAACAGAACAAAATCAAGACAGGGACATCAATAGAGAAGACAACAAAGACAGTTACACAGACACACAGAGGGGAAGGACGTAAGTGATATAAAATAAGTATTAGATAAATCAGTGGCTGCAAGTAACTGTCGAGCAGAAAGTGTTTATATGCCTTTATAAAATGTGTAACAGAGTCAAGGAGCACTCAAACACATTTAGGCTTTGGGATCGCAAGAGTTTGATTAGAAAAAAGAATAGAGTCAGACATAGATAGAGATTTCCTAGGTGAGTGGAAAAACATAAAAGTAACTTAGTCAATATTTCTCTAAACAAATGTAAGATAAAATATAGTGAAATGTATAAAATGTTAATTATGATTTAGTTCCTTTAGGTTGAAGAATATGCTGCCACACCCAGCAGTGTTACTTGTAAGATGTAGCTTTCTACACATGTACAGTATAATAGTTCATCATCAGCATAACAGAGAAAACTGTGTCAAAGTGAAAATTCATAGATGACAAGAATCCTTTCTGTACAACATTCAGGATTCATGGGTGAGGATAACTTGCCCGGTGGTGAGCCCTGGAACCAACCTTCTTTCTTAAATGATATTATCAAATGGTTTGTTCTCCTGCAGAGAATTTAAGTGGATCATTCCAGAGCATCATCAGCCTCTGAAAACAGGTCACTGGTGTCTCTGAGGAGCAGCCGACCACAATGCCTCACACTCACAGAAAAAAAGCATCTCACCTACTAAAAATGATGTCTGGGACTGGACTTGACATAAAAAAGTTGACGGAAAAATATCAGAATTCAGAAACTAAGCAATGGTAGATAACACTAACTGGACCACATACCTCTTAAAGATCATTGTGGGGATTCAACAGTTTGTGCACAAGCAGAGAGGAGGCATTAAAACTCAACCCAATATAAATACTCTTTTGAGAAGCTTTGTTAACAATATACTGGTATTTAAAATTGAGTTGGTTTAATGATAAACCAGCCAATCAGCATGATAAATCAGTAACTACTGGGGTATCCAGTTCCTTCACATAATTACTGAAGGGAAAATGTTCTACTTTGTGATAGATATGCACAAGCAACGTGATTACTATTCTTAAATCCTGCAGAATGTATATTTTGCTTTTATCAACATGACTACTGGTGTATTTCAGCTGATCAAATCGACAGTAGCTCAGGTGCTGGAGGCCAAAGAGCCCCAGGGTGAGAGTCCAGGCTGGCATTGTTCAGGCGTGGTGTGTCTCACTGAGGATGAGTCTGTGTCAAGGTTAGAGAAACATTTTTTAGATACTCCACCCAAACACATCAGCACGCACATGAGGCATCTACACCACTCCCATCAATGGGGAGACAGAACGTTTTGTCCTCATTATATAGGTACAAGTTGAGCTGCAGGCATGAGACAGCTGTTTCTATATGTGATTATGTCCTTCGGTAACTATAGGAAGTCTTATCGTGATGGGTGTGCCTGTACTTTTCCTCATGAAACTGCTGTAATTCTGCAAGGGCATGTTGTTCTTTAACCCCTTACTTTTCTTCCTTTCATTTTACCTCTCCCTTTTGTTTCCTTAAAAACAGCATGAGAAGCTACTGAGGCAGGAGTTGTACGTCCCAGCAAGTACCCGGCACCTGGCATGTTCTTCCACACTTTCCCTGCAGATGCAAGTGACCCTGTTTGAAAGCATCTGTCCTATAACATGTTATCACAGCATTTACAGGATTGGGGTGGATTTGCTGTGTTTGCGCAGGGCCACCAGAATAGGCTGAAACTTTGCAAATGACAGACGCTGATGAATTTTATCAGGCAGTGAAGGCTGCCCAAAGGAAACAAGGTTAGAATGGCAAACAAATAGATGACGCATGTGTATCGCTGCACATAAAATATGTGGTTGCTCTTTGCACATGAAAGGAAACTATTTGGTGAAGCTATTATTCTGTATCATCTCTGTTCATACTCGTTAGCCTCAGTTTCTATGCAATGCAGAAACGATGGTTGGCTTGATATAGATGACAAACACTGAAAAAGCAGGCGCACAAGAAGTGACACCAGATTGAGAATAAGAGCAGTATAAACCACTTTGTTAAGTTGAGGAAAGTGCAGATCATTAAATATATGGTTTGCGGTTTGTTTTTGTTCTTTGAAGAATCCAACCAGTGGATCATTTGGATGAGGAGCATTTCACCATGGACGCACCATCCATCACAGTTACACCATGCCACCAGTTCAAAACATGCCCTCGAAACACTCATACAAGGGCCAATCAAATCACAATTCTCATCATCACAGACAACAGCTGAGTCCATAATCAGTCTCATTCTGTTATGTATTTGCATGATGAAGTTCAAGGATCTGGATCTGACTATCCTGACTACACTGTAAGGCCAGATAAGTAGAGTTTACTTAGAAAATTTGAGGAAATAGGTTGCCTTAAAGTATTTTAGTAATGGAACATGAAAACTTGAGTTGATTTAACTTAAAAGCTTTAATTGTTATTTTAAGTTCAAAACACTAAATGCCAAATTGATTTAACTTAAAAACAGTTGTAGTCAGTAGTTTTATATACTTAAAATATTTGGGAAAATAGGTCTGAAAATGTTAAGTTGTGTGCAATGAAAAATTAGTTGATTTAACTTGAAATCAGTTGTAATATCAAATACTCTGCCTTATTACTCTACTTAGTTTTGTTAAGTTAAAGTGAGACATTTTTCCTTTTCTTTTATAATTTGTTAAACTAGAATAAAAAAAATTAAATGACAAAAATGCATAATTTTTCAGTTTTATTTGTTTGATCATACAATATGAAAATGAAGGCACATTATACCAGTTTTAAGACAACCTGTGAATGAGTGTTTTTCATATACTTAGGGTAATCGAGGTGCAGGGCATAAATTAGGCCAAAAAGAAGGCAGAAGGCCTGAGGTACGTTTGCCAGGTTGTCCATCACCATGCTCCCTTCCAAGATGATCCCTACTGTGGATGGGTTGAGTTGAGGATTGTCTTCATCCATGCAGAGGATTCCCACTGCAGTTTGACTGTATGATCCGTTCTCATTTACATCCTAACAGAGCAAGAAACAAATGGACAAGCAGAGGACATACTTATGCAACCTAGATTATGTAGATTATTATGAAAAGTGTTGCACAACATAAACAGCACAGACAGTAACTGATTAAACTGACTTCACACACCTTATGTGTTTTTTGTTGCTAGTCAGCTCAGGCAAGTTTACCCACTTTCAGTCCCAGTCATACTGAAAAGATGTCAAATACTGCTCCCAGAAATTTACTCGAACTCCTTAACAACAAGCACACTCAGAACTCCTCACTTAAAAACAATTTAAGTCAAACATAGGACTAATAGGACTTAAATTTCTGGGAGCAGTTTTTCCACATCTTTTAAGCTTGATGGAGACTAAAAGCAGCACTGCAAATTGTTTGGCCAAATTGGAAGTCCAAGTCTGATGCTATTCAAATAATTAAAAAAATTAGTAGCAGTCTTCAACAATGGCTTAAAATGAAAAACTATGCCTCTCAAACATTTAAAACAAATTAAGTTACTTACAGAGCAGTTCCTGAAGAATGCAGTGGGATCATCCCCCAAGATGACCGGCAGTCCCCGAAGAATGAGGCACCTGATATATGTTGGCTCATTGACCTGGAAGATAGTGGACGTAGAATACAACAATAAAACACAGTTTGTTAAGGATAGTCACGTTTTTAGCATTTAATATCTGCATATTCTAAATTTTTTAATCACCTTACTGCATTTTCAAAAAACGTGGTCATTGATAAAAGTTTGCATTGCTCATAGAGTAATTAAGTAAATAATAGATGAAAAATGTGGGTGGACTGGTTAACGTCTCATTGAGAGCCACTCTAATTCAAAACACACGCTTTCCACCATGTGACCTCACTGTAAAACGGCTAACCAGTGTAGCAGGCAAGCTAAAATGTCGTCGCTAATGTTAGCTTACTAGCACTCACCAGATTAAACTGACCGCACCACAGCAGTTGCGCCGCCGTCTTCCTCTCTTCTCTGCTGGATAAAGTTGCGAAACCCCCGCTTCGTCCGGTGTGCTATCCGGTTCAATCGGGGTGTAAATACAGAGCGTTGTCCGTGAACGTAACAGGCGGCGAACAGGTACAAAAACACGTTAAAGTGGGTAAAAATGTACTCTGCACAAAAAGAGCACCACGGGCGAAACTAACCCGTGACATGGTAAAAACCAAACGTCCCAAGTACGATTCAAAAGGAACAGGAATCCACACGCATGAAGAGAATAGCGTCACCTTCTTCAGTAGCACGACACGTACAGGCGGGAACGTACCTTCTTCTTCGTCGCCGTTTTCGTCCTTACAGGTGCATGTCGCCAACTACGTCGCAGGGTGTGTAACAGCATGACTTTGACCCCAAAGTCATAATGAGGATATTAAACCGACCTGTATTTTGTTTAAATAATGCTCTGTGAACCTGTAACTGTTTGTTTGACAGGAAAATATTAACTTTTGAGAAATATAATGAAATTACTTAAGGGGTGATACAATTTGGTGTGTCATTCATTTATCCACAAAACTCTTAATATTATCATTATTAATAAGTCATTAATAGTTAATATTTAATTTCAATTAGTAAAGTATTCTGAATACTGCAGCTTCTCCTTGATATAAAGATGTCTGGTCATGAAATAAAAAACTCAAGTTTATACAACCAAAACTTCACTTAAAAGTTATAGTTAATAGCATTACTAACAAATGTAAGTATATTCTACTTCAAATTAGTAGAATATACTTACATTTGATAGTAATGGTATCGTACTTAAATTTTTTGTGTACATTCAAATTAAATTTTCCAGTTCATTAGTTGTCCGGGCTTACAGTATAGCCTGTTGGTTGATGCAGGCAAAACTCCCAGAAGAAGTCTGTGCCAATGCTGTTGAGTGCATCATCAACACATCTGGAGGATTAAAGGCTTTGAAGAACCAAGGTACTTTATTTTAAATTGTCCTACAGTCCTTATAAACTGTTCGTTATATTTAAAGGTAATATGGGATATTTTAAGATATAGCATTTTGGTGTGTATGAAAGGCCCAGCCTCTCAGACTTTGATCAAGAGCTGCAGGAGCATCCATTTCCACTGCTCTAAAGAAAGTGCCCTTACCATAAGTTCCCTCTATGAAAGGCAACTCCAACTCCCAGCAGACACTTGAAGGCACACAGAGAATAGACAAGGTCCGATTCCTCCACCACCATCTGCTCCAGTTCAAGTTGTTCCATAGAGGATCAAAAAGAGTGCAAGTTTAAAATGTGTAAGAAGTGTTGTGCCATAATGCATCAAACGTGATACCATAAAATGGTGTGCCTTTCGGCATTCAATAAATTTGGTTATCAAAATAAAATATTAGATATTAATATTTTATTATTAATATTAAATAATAGCTTTAATTGATTAAAGTTACCTCGGGGCACCACCCTTCAAAGGAAGGGAAAAGATAGCCAATTTATTGATTAAGTCTCATAGATTAAGGTTCTAACTACAAATTTTGGAACTCTGATTAACAATTAAATTAATAACTATAACCAAAATTACCATATAGATAGTTAGCTAAGTTGAAAGATATGGGGTTCTTGACAGTGTAGAGGTTGGCGAAATTCACTTATGCAACATTAATAAAAAACATTTGTGAAAGAAAAACATTTATTATGAATATAATAAAGTATAAAAACACAAATTACTAACGGTCTAATTGCTAAACAAAGATAGGTATGTGTGTATACATGTGTGTGTGTCTGTGTGAGTCAGCGTGCTTTCAAGATGGTGGCTGGCCAAAGAGATAACACCCGTCCCCCACCTATTGGAATGTTTACGACCTGTAGAGCTAATGAGGTGAAGAGTTATGCGTGTGTCTGTGTGTGTGCCAAATTAGAGGAAGTTACTAGATTGGATGCAACGAAAGACTGTGAAGAGCATAACAGACTAACATTACTTTCTCAATAACTTGTACCCAAAATATCACAACACCACAAATCAAACTTATAAACCTCACACAGAATCGAATAAACAGTCTTGCTTAGCCTAGTATAATTATTAAGCCCAGTTGTGTTACCAGTCCGTGGAAAGGGGAAAAAGGAAGTTGCTGTGCAGTTCGCAGTTTTGTGTCGTCTTGCTGGTTTCGGTTGAGCGGTATAGCTCAGTTGCTGGCTGAAGTTTTCCTGCAGGACATTGCATCGCTGCTAGGACGTTGGTAGAGCTTGGAGGGCGAGGAGGTTTCCTTGCTGAGATGAGCTGGAAGCTGCACCTTTGTGCTCCTCTCGAAGAGTTGGATGGGAAGAGAAGATGTGAGCTGGAGAAGAGGCTCCACAGCCTTCCCTCCTGTGGAAGGATCGTAGGAAGAGGCAGGAGAGGCTCGACAGCCTTCTCTCCGTTGAGGGAGTTTAGAAAGAGAGAGATCGAGAGCGAGAAGCTGGAGAACTTAGCTTATATTGGCCCGGTGACCTCACAGGTCATGGGGTCCAGAGTGACCAATGGGAGTTGAAACCTGTGTCCCTGGGGGGGGGGTTTCCACCCCTCTGTGTGAAGTTGATGCCCTCTGGGACATTGAGTTCCTTGCTCTGGTTTTTAATGGCCCCTGGGAGACGGAGTCCTGGAGGGACATGCTGCTTCCGGCTTTGATGGCACATGTAGGCCGAAGTGTGGTTTCACACAAAACCATGGCCCAACAGAAGGCAACGATTACACACATTTCTTGAATATCTGTTTGAATATGTAAAATGTAGCACTAGTTCATTTTTAATTTTCTCTGTGGTTAGTTGGGGTCTTCAACATATCCAGAGAGTGGCTGACCTCATCCTGACTGCACTGAAACCAGAGTATTCAATATTATTAATGCAAGACCCACATTATATATTATTGTGCTTAATGCAGGTATCAATGTTTCTATATCAGTGTATCAAAGACAATGTGTGAGAGGGGTCACTGATAGTGATAGAGATGATGTTGACGTGAATATCGCACTTCCCCTTGTTTTGTTATTTTAGCTTCAACCCATAACTTTACTGTTTTAGTTCATTGAACACTACCTGCTCAGCAAAGGTGCAAAGACAGAGAAGGAAACAGGTGATCAATATAGTGCGGCATTTGGCAGCTAAAAGACCAGGTATTAGTGGAGAACAAAAACAGAGCTAAAAGGGTTTAAAAGGGGGAATAGCATGTGGGCCTCTTCATGCAATACAGCACTTCAGGCCTTCTTGCGGCTCGAACAAAATGGATGTGAGCCTTTGTTCTACGTGCTGTATTGCTATGGCTTCATTCCAGATCTGGCAAACTGGAGCGGACCGCCCAAGTGCATTCATTCCATGCACGCGGTATGTGGGCTGGATGACTATGTGACAGTGTGACAGTGTGGGCCAAAGCTGGGCCAAAACAATTTTGTCATACAGCCTCTGCCAGGTGGCCAAACCTGACTTCAGATGAATGATCATGATGCTGTTTAACTGCTGGAAGTAATGTGTGCAAACCTTTAGCCAAAGACAAGTCAGCGTTGTGTTCAAGGCTTGTCTCTGCTTCCAGGTGACCTAAATACCAGTTTAAGTTGAAATGGTCAAACATCTATATCAGATTTTCCATCTATGAGATTATCATTTCAACCTGTTGTGGGGTCCAGGGGGAAAGGGGGGGGGGGGGGGGGGTGAAAACACCTTCAGGTAAAGATAGAGGTGCAGCTAAACAGTGAAAAATGAGGGTGTGCACGCGTGCGTACAGAAAGCCCAGTGCACACGCCCCCCTCTCTCTCGCTCTCTCTCTCTCTCTCTCTCTCTCTCTCTCTCTCTCTCTCTCTCTCTCGCTCTCTCTCTCTCTCTCTCTCTCACTTCATTCATTGCTTCACCCTGAGCTGCTGCTGCTGCTGCTGGGGCTCACTCTGTGTCACACTGGGAAGAAAAGGCTTTTAAACGGGGACCATGAGGGGCTCCTGCCGCCCGAGGAACACGAGGGACCGGGCAGGTAAGGACGCGAACTCCCGCTGAACACACACTTTTAATTCTATTCCGTCACACTCTCAGGCGTGTGTACAGCGTTTGTGTGTGTGTGTGTTATGGAGCAGCTGGGTTAGCCGAAGTAAACAAGTCTGTGTCACGTAGGCAGCGAGGCTTCACAGGAGCTGACTGTGTTTTCTACTCAGCGGAGACAAGGAACTGACTGCGACACACAGCTGGAGGAAACACTGCTTGTTTCAGGTTTCATGCGGAGGAGACATAAGTTTGTCACTTTGCATCAGCAAGGGGGAGCTAGCATCTTCTGCTGTTTAGCCTGTGTGCAGCTGCTGGGGTTAGCCTGTGTGCTAATCTGTGCAGGGACAGTGAAGAGGAGGATGTAAACACGGCGGTGTGTTTTCCTACATGTTCCCAAACACCCTGTCACTTTGCTGTTGTAGATCCACACAACATGGCTGCTTTGTGTTGTAGATCCACTGTGATTATGTGGCGAGTGGTGAAGACAACTTGACCCTGACCTCCAGGCTCATGTCCCTGAAACTTTTGTTTCCCCAGAGATGCTGTGCACAGGATCCTTTGGGTAAAGGACAGTATTGTAAAGTACAGGAGCTCCTCATGTGGCTCACTCATTGGTTATAATGTAAATACATCCACAGTCTATCTGATTGTCACAGAATGTGTGTCTCATATTCCAATTTCAACTAATTATACGTTATGTGTTTCCTACAAGGAAAGTCTGCTTATTATTTACAACATGGAAGACAGATGCCTCAAACCCCTGGTGGAAGAATTGTTGTCCCACTACATCTCTATTGTTGTTGAAGGTCCTTCAGTTAATACATTGAGTACTAAACAAGGCACCATGTTCATACTAATGGCATCTGCACCACTGCTAATACTGTGGCCTATATAATCCAAAGACTCAGTTATTATAAGAATAGACTGTTATGCAATTCTGTTAGTCATGTAGCCCAGAGGGTAACAATACATTTCCCTGTGCTGCCATGTTGTGACAGCTTTGAGGGATTCGCTGCTGTCCTCTGCTGTTCACGGGTGTTTTTAGTGTCCGCAGCTGGAGCTGTTGTGGCAGATGTACAGGGGATAAACGTGGCTCAGTGTTGGTGAGGCAGGAGCTGTGTTGTGCTGTGTTGTGCTGTGCTGTGCTGTGCTGTGCTGGCTGTGTGCCTACACACAGAGAGGTGGGGCAGGGGCTGAGCAGAAAAACAGGAAAAACATACTAGAAAGTGACATCTTTGTACGTACGTAAGGGACTTTATTATAAGCATGCTGGGAAACAAATAAACATCAGATTTGTATTTTATTCATTCTGTAGGATGCTGCTAACCATTTCTATGCACATGAATCTGCTGGAAGTGCAATGGAGACTGGTTGTGAAAGCATTAGGATTGCTGCGTCTTGAGAGAGCCCCATGTTTTTATTGCTGCAGAGGGAGAGAAATATGCTTCAGTGCATGCAGCAGATCCAGATTATACCCCTAAGTGCATTTCACAGTATCCGTATACCCCACAGCCCATCATCCACATGCCTCAGAAGCTGCCTCCTGCTTTTTCTCAACCTTTCTTTCAATCTCCTTATTCTACTCAATATACGTTCTATCTCCGTCACATCCCTGCTCTAAATAATCTCCAGAAATCATTCCTCCTCCTTATTCAGTCTCTCTCTCTCTCTCTCTCTCTCTCTCTCTCTCTCTCTCTCTCTCTCTCTCTCTCTCTCTCTCTCTCTCTCTCGCGCTGCAGCTCACTCGCTCGCTCCCTCCCTCCCTCTGTCTGCTCTCTATCTGGGGGAAAGTTCACCCGCTCGCTCTGAATCTCATTATAGGCTTCAGGCAGAGCTGTAGCCTCTCTCTCTCTCTCTCTCTCTCTCTCTCTCTCTCTCTCTCTCTCTCTCTCTCTCTCTCTCTCTCTCTCTCTCTCTCTCTCTCTCTGTGTGTGTGTGTGTGTGTGTGTGTGTGTGTGTGTGTGTGTGTGTGTGTGTGTGTGTGTGTGTGTGTGTGTGTGTGTGTGTGTGTGTGTGTGTGTGTGTGTGTGTGTGTGTGTGTGTGTGTGTGTGTGTGTGATGAAGTTACAGTGCGCTTGCTCAGTGCACTGACGGAGCAACTGTTTCTGCATCTGGGAGCTTTCAAGGGCAGAGATGACGATGGTGTTATTTGTTATGTTTGATGTTCACACATGTAGTAAGGTTTCTGCACAACAGAGACATGAATTTTTGTTCAGATGAAACTGTTTCTTCTGTCATGGATAACACAATGGATTCCTATTGATTCTGAATTACAGTTTAAACAATTCAATGCTAAAAAGACTAGTCTGTTTATCATTGTTGCCAGTGTATTTGATGATCACGTATATTCTCTAGCAATAGTTTGCTGCTTCTCCAACTTGAGTGTTCTTTGGATTAGTATAAATTTGATGTCTGACTGCAGCATCGCTTTGGGCTTCTGGGAAATTGAGAGGAGCTTTTTTGATGATTGTTCATCATAATAAATAGTCAAAATGTAACCAGTAATTCAAAACATAATCAGTAGATTGATTGATAATGAAAGAAGCTCTAGGCCTAATATAAACCACTACAGACCACAGGGGGATAATATAACAGTTCGTTCACCATATGGACAACCCTGTCCTCATGCCAACTCCTTTAGGGTGAGTTCAGTTGAGGACAGCAACTGTTGTTTGGGCAAATCTTTACAGCCAGGGTCCATAAATCTTTGCGGTAGCTGTTATAGCAACAATCACATATGAGTGTGATGTCCTGCCCTCAACTTACATTTGGCCATGTGGTGTAGACGGTCAGCAGAAACCTAAATTCTCAGGTCTTGATGTCTTGAGGAGAAAACCACTCAATGTGCTATTGTCTGGATCAGTATAAATGACACTGTTTTCATGAAAGTAATTGTTAGTAACATTAAAGGGATAGTTCACTGAAAACTGAAAATGCATTGGGGGTGGGTGGGTGGGTGGGTGAAGTGTTTGAGTCCACAAAACACAGCTGGAATCTCAGAAGTAATAGTGACAATGGTGACCTATACTTCAGACATAATAAAACAACATACTGCTCGTGTGGTGTCACCCAAGTGTCTGCAAGCCCCGATATTCATATTCAACTCTAAACGGCATCATTTACACCATGTTTTAAGCCTAAATGTTCGCTGTAAGTGGCTAAACTAGTGGACGTAGTGTGTCCGAGGGGCCGTGATTGCACCTCGTAGGAAGATATCAGTGGATTGTTGGGCTTAAAACTTGGTGTAAGTGACCTTGCTTCGAGTTGAATATGAATGTCAGGGCTTGCAGACACAACATGAGCAGTATGGAGGCATGCTATGTTTTTAATGTTTCATTACGTCTGAAGTCTAGGTCACCATTGACTTCAATTGTATTGGATTATGCTACAACAAAGTTTACCCCTGAAACTCCAGAAGTGTTTTGTGGACTCAAACACTCAAAGCCAGTGAATAAATGAAAAAGAGAGATGAAACCTAGGATGGTAATGACTATTTGATAATTATGATAAAATAATAGTGAAATACATTGTTAGCTAAGATGTATGTCTCTTAGGATTTAGAACTGCCACCTGCCCCTCTGTTTTCACATAAACAAATATTGCTTCATTAAGGCAATTATGTGATGTTAAGCGGGAACAATTCACGCATATGAGAATAATGGAGACCATTAATCCTGATGCATCAATATAAACCAGACATTGAATGATTTATAGAATTTTATTTTATTTTTTAAATATTGGTTGTTGAATCATTTATTCAATTTTTTTTTATCAACATCTGAAATAATAATTTTATTTTAGATCCTGTATCATGTCATGTTTATTACTGGATTCATTATAATTATTATGTATTTATTGTTTCAGTTTTGCCGTGATAATAACTGACTTTAACAACAATCAGCTGTTGAGTCAGCGCGTAAAGAATAACTTTGACCAACTCGTGTGCAGAAATATGTTTTCTAGCAGTATTTTTGTTTGTGTTGACGGGTATATAACATGTGTGTTAATGGGATTACTGTTACAAACTGTGAGGTTTAGTATCTTGCTGATGGGATTAGTCCTGTTGACATGCTGACTGACCTCTGGCTGTGTTTACTGTTACACTTGATGCTGGACTGATAACAACTCTGCTAACAGAGTAATTCATCCTCTTTAATGCATCTTTGTCCTAATGGCTTTGTCTGTTCATTTAAATTCAACTCTTGTGGCCTTTAAAGATAGGTGCACAGTGCCACCTGGTGTCAAATGTTTGACACTACATAAGGCTGACAAAAGAAAAAACAGTGCTGCTACCAAAGTCATAACCAGTCATCACAACCAGTCATCACAAGGCTGCACTCATCTTTTTCTTGTCTCTTGTACAGAGAAATGAGTGATAAACAGAAAAGAAACATACGTTTTTATGCTTTAGTTGAACAAAAGAGCTCATGGAAATCTTATAGGTTTAGCAAAAATATCAAAAAGTTTCTGGCACTTCTTTTTAAATGTAAGGATTTGTTTTCTAAATAGTTTGAGAAAATCACTTTGGGCTGTGCCGGGCATTCCCTTAATTTTTTTTAATACATTTATACATTACATTTTTTATTTACTTACTGCCGATCATTTTCTTGATTAGTTGATAAACATTTTGATATAGAACACCAGGAAACACGGAAATATGCCCATTAGAATTAGAGACCAGGTTGACAATTTACGATTGTCAGAGACCAAAACCAAAAATATACGATTTACACCGATAGTAAACAAAGAAAAACAATAAATCTTCACACCTGAGAAGCTGGAAACACTGTTTTTGTAAAAAAAAAAAAAAGTCTAAATCAAACCTCATAATTGATTGATTGATTCTGTGAATTGACACTTAGGTTTGTCACATATCCTTCAAGTCTTATTCATGATATATAACAGACGTGACTCATAATCAGAAAAAATAACAAGTTGTATTATAACATCTCTGCTCTTAATTTATCTATTTTTAAACCAATGCAAAAGATTTACTGTATTCTTCTCTTGTTGTTGTGTTTCTCTAAAATAATAACATTCATGATAATGATGCATAAATTCAATAATGAATAAATACAATAGTATATCACATCTAATACCAACAACAAGAGCAGCTGATTTAAATCCTGGATGAAATATTGACATAGTAACAGGAGGTGTTTTGTGTGTGTGTTATGGACCTGTTGATGACTTTTGCCATAAGAAGGATTCGGGGTCGTGACCCAGGGGGGCCCGTGCCTGGGTCGTGTCGCTGTTGAGGCTGAGATAGTTTTCTTCATAATGCACGCCCTCCGTATCCCTGTCACTCCTCTCCTATTGGCTGTTGGAGCTGTCGTCTCTTCTCTGATTGGTCCAGTCGCCCGCTGCATTCACTGTCCATGCGTGGTGCGCGTGAACCGAATCCTTGTTTTTCTTAACATCGTTTCCTTTTTTCCTGCTTCAGCTCAGTCCTCTGTACGAAGTATTACGGTAACGCATCATTCCTAGAAACAAGGATCTGGGCTTGTCTGTCTGTACTGAAATGTGTTTGTGAAAAAGATTCAAGGCGTTTTATTAGTCATATCCAAAGACTTTCAGCTAAATGTGAAACATTAACTAAAAACAGCCACGACAAAGTACAAAAAAAGTAAATCTCAAAATTATAACCTATATTCCCAAATTCCCAAATTTTGTGAATGTAATCATTTAAAAACTAAGTAATTTATAGGGGGAGACATAATATCGATTGGTCATCGTCCTGACTCATTAGATATGATTATTGAAGGGCTGGATAGTTATAGTTATTTAGTTATATATGTATTTAGTTAGGACTTTTGACAGTTTATGGTTATTTTACATTGGAATGATGGCACGTGTGGACATTGACAAGTTGCAGTGAGTTTGTCAAAGACTTATAAGGCACTAAAGTAAGACTTTATGACCTCCTGACAAGATACTGAACCCCAAATTGCCCCTTCTCAAAGAGAAAGTGCTGCACATCGATGCACTGTATGAATGTGTGTGTGAATATAAAACTGTACTGTTAAGCTTTGAGTGGTCATGAGGACTAGAAAGGTGCTATATAAATACTGACCATTTACCTGAGTGTTCAGGTGAGGGGTGGTGCAGCAGGTTTTTAACGTATAAATTCTGCTGCGGATCACATGTTTTTGTTTACAGCACATCAACACTGGCATCAGTCCTTATCATGGCAGTGCTTTTTATCCTGAGACTTTTGTATTTTGTATTTTGCTGTAGTGGGTTCTCATCAACACGCCCACTCACTTGTATTGAATCCTGCGGAGGATCTCCTGTTGTGGTTTCACATTTGGCTCCTCAAGACTTTCTGTGGACTTTATACTCGAGGACTAGAAACAGAAACTCCACAGAAAGTCCAGACTCTCTCACTCGGACATTGTCCTCTCATGTACAGCCACTCCGAAAAATGTCTGGAGATTATCCAGAGTTCAGTGCATGTCTGAAAGCAGCTTTTGGCAGTTATCACGATGTATTTGAGATATGATTGTCTGGCATTATATAGATTATCGCAGAATTGCTCTATAGTAATGATGCTATCGTGGGCCATGTGTCACGTATCGTACCTTGCAATTCTCATCCCTTGTGTATGGCATATTTGTATTATTTATATTCCTATATCAGGTCTGCCTGGGATAACACTGTAAAGGGAAATCAAATAACTGCATAAACTAATTAATTAATTGAGGTGAGGGGGAACAACATGTATGAAATAGTAGTTACAGTACATCCTGCTCCACGCGCTTTGTTTTGCTCCATCACTTTGGGTTGCGCATGTTCTCCAGTCGTTACGGTGACGGGGGAGCTGCTGTTCCTCAGCTGATATGTGACATGCTCCCTCCTCCTGCTGCTGCTGAATCAGTCCGTCGGGTCTGCAGCCCACCGCCTCAGTCAGTGTGTGCTCAGGTTGGGAGGGGGACGTCCAGCATGTTGGACAACGAGGACTTCGTGTTGGACACTTCCCCGCGGGAGCTCACTCAGAACCCGCTCCGGAAGATCTGGATGCCGTGTAAAAACGGCCACATAGCGCAGAGACGGGGTAAGATGCGGCTGAGCGTCAGAGGATGTGACCGGGAGGAGATGCGATGTGTGTCTCCGAATGATCCTTCTCGTGTCTTATCGTTTTCCTGAGCCCATTTGTCTTTTCACTTTAATATTAAATTTAATATTAATTTAGAATTTAATATTTAATATTACGGTTGTTTTGAATGTTGCGCACAAACTGCTGAATAGTCCTGCCTCTTGTGTTGCATATTTTTTTACCATGAAATCTCACGCACGGAGACAAATCAGAATAGCACTTAGAAATAATTAGAATCCCACTTAATTGAATTTGACCAAATGACACACTCATGACCCAAACGCATCGACTTACCCAGGACCACCTCTCTAACATCCAACGTGTGTGTGTGTGTGTGTGTGTGTGTGTGCGTGTGCGTGCGCGCGCGCGCGCTTGCGAGAGACTGTGAGCATGCAGAGCAGTTTTCAGTCTGGTCTGCTCTCTCTGCAGCTCAGCTGTTTTTTGCTGAGTCAAGCTCTGACTGTTTCAAGCTGTTATCTTTTTCAAACCATCTGCAGCCAGCCCTGAAGGAGGCACTTAACCCTCTTCAACTTGATCTCTAATCTTTGATTTCTTATTGTATAAAATTCTCACTACATGTGATAAAATGTCTCTGAAGACATCAATCCTCTGTCATTCTCTATTCTTCCTGTGACACGAGGAAGATATCTGAAGAAGTGCACAGGGATTTTACTTTTAATGGTTTTAGTTCTGTATAGGCAATAGTTTTACACTTTGAACCAATTTCAACATTAAAAAAAGGATACCAATTTGAAATGGTGGCGGCAGAATCTAAAATGCTGTTTATGACAATTTCCATTGAGGTGTCAGATTCATTTATTTGTAGTGTAAATGCAATAAACAGTCAGTGTAGAGTAATAACTGTTATCTGACTGACTATCCTATGTTTCGAGCTCATTTGTGCCTGCTCTTCATCAGTACAGCAACAATAATGCAGCAAACTGTAGTGAAGTCAAGGCAACAGATTCTATCATCATTTGAACATATAGCATTCCCCTATTTCATCTGGTACAAGAACAATACATAATACAAGCTAACCTACTAGTCCTGACTACATTAGCTGTAAAAGCTAATCTTCTCTACTAATATTATTCTCTTGATATCCATCAAACAAACATGAAACATGGCACCATGAATAATAATCTTCTTAGCCCATCTACATACATATGTACATGCAAGGAGTAAGTAATAGCTAGTTGTACTTTCTTGTTTTTAATGGATATTAAAAACAAGAAAGCTGTAAACTTTGGTTGTGATGCCTCCTCATGACTCCGCCCGGCGACAGGAGGAGGGACTGTGGTCATGCTCTTCATTCGTACATTCACATAAACGGGAATTGTAAAAGTCGACAGGTGAACACACCTGCGATGATGCTGTGACAGATTAATGGCCCCTCCCACAATAACACCTTAACCCCACCCACTAAATAAATCTGCATCTCCACTTCCTCGCACTGTCCGGAAATGAAGCTAAAATATCCCAGATACGAACGCTGCCATCTTTTGGATTTGGAGTCAGAGCTGTACTGACGGGGAGTTGTAGTATCATGGTCCCGCTGATACACTCAATCAACCAATCACGACAGTCACTCACATACCACCCTCTGTTGGTTAAAACAAGTATTGCCCTGGTAATGTTCCACTAACCCTCACCCTGTAACAGTGACCCAAGTATTTCACATTACTCAGCATGTCCCTCTGAACCCGAAGTAGGTCAGGGTTGATAAAATACCTCACCTTCTTCTTCGTCTGAATACGTCATTCAGTAGCTCAATTCCATCGTCAGCTTCTGTTATTTGGCTTGTCCTCTTGACATTTCTTCATTTTTTCTCATTCTCCTTAAGAACTGGTCTCAAACATGTTTCACAGTCTGTTTGAGTTGTTGTAGCAATTATACCTCCTCTGTCTGGCAGGGACACTGTGTGTCACTGTCACACAGTGTTAGCCAACGTAGTTATGAGCAGCTCAGTCAAGCAATACGACTGTTCTTGCTGAGTGGAACAATATTAACATGTAGTGCTGTGACAGGAAACTGACATGAATCATTTGTTTTATCATTTATTCACTTTGTCACTTCTATGGGTAGCTGAATAAGAAAAATAAGACACGGGGCTGCAAGTAAAATCTAATACAAGTTTTGGTTCCTGTGTCTGCTTCACTTTCAGTCTGTATGACAAATTGCCCGACGCTCATTGTGACTGTGGGACTTCCAGCCCGAGGGAAGACTTATATTTCGAAGAAGCTCACACGCTACTTGAACTGGATCGGTGTGCCAACCAAAGGTAGAGACTGAACTCTCAAACACACAAACCTTGCACAGGGCGTTTACTTTTTTTTACAAAAGTCAAGCGCAAACAAATTTGAAACGCTCCATCATTAAACACAAATTATGTCTGTTTGCAATAGAGTTCAATGTCGGCCAGTATCGGAGGGAGTGTCTGAAGATCTACAAGTCCTTTGAGTTTTTCCGTCCAGATAATGAAGAAGGTTTAAAGATCAGACGGTGAGTCCACATTGATTTCTCTAACACTCAACCTGTATCATGCAGGTGAGGTCTGCTGGATACAGCCACCAGCCCCTCTGAAGAACTGTGAAATCTGCTGGACTGAAAACCAGCAGTCTGGTTATTCTATACAGTAATTACATAATACTGCAGTTGCTAATCCTCCTGTCTTGTAGGTGTATGATAGAGAACACAGTTAAATTAAATCTGGTGATCTTAAGACAAAAATTATAGAACAAATTTGAAGTGAGCATAAACCTGAATTGAAAGCAGAAGTGAAAATCACTGATATTGCCAAAATTGTCTGTTTACCAATCAGATTCCCAGAGTTTCTGAGATATCAGTTATTTTCTGGTGTAAGTTTGATTCATTGCACTTCCCAAAGTTTTGTACACTCAGTTTTTAGGGCAGTGGATGGTCATGAAAATACTTTCTATTTCATTTTTACTTCTTTAAAAGTGATTTTCTGTAACTGGTTTAAACTGGATTGAATAAGCCAGTTTATCTGATTGGGAAAAAGGCTCTTCAAATTTTGAAGAAGTGGCAAAAATGACAAACAAAACATGATCATAAAGGATTGTTTGATCCTCATTTGTCTTCAAATAATTAATATCTTCTTTTCACCATGTCTACCTCTTTGAAGAACTTATTACTGTTCTAAATACTATAATTTTTGTAAACCATTGTCAAATTTAACAGTCTCTCATAATTTTCCCACACATTACATAATAAAATGCCTTGAGATTATTACAGCTTGTCTTGCAAAATTCAAAAGTAGTTGCAGCTACTTGGTAAAAAGTGTTGGACATGCAGTGAACTGACTGTGTCTGCTGTGTTTCAACAGTCACTGTGCGATGGCAGCTCTCAATGATGTTCGGCAGTACCTGTGTGTTGAAGGAGGGCAGGTGGCGGTGAGTCCTTGATACTGTCCCTGAAGTCTGCTTGACATATTATTAATACAATAATTAAGCATAAGTCAGGGCTAAATTAGAAATGCTTTTTTTCCTGCTGTTTCAGGTCTTTGATGCCACAAATACAACAAGAGAAAGAAGAGGAACCATTGTGAAGTTCGCTGAGCAGAATGGGTTCAAGGTATTTTCACTAAGCTTTTTATCTGAATCATGAGTCCTCTTGACTTAATGTTCTCCGAGTCTAAAATATTGTTTTGTCAATGCAGGTGTTTTTTGTGGAGTCTGTGTGTGAGGACCCAGATGTCATTGCACAAAATATAGTGGTAAGTATTGTCTCAATTTATGCAATCCTGTCTCGTTTAAATAGTTGCATACTTGAGTGATACTTTTAAAGGGGACATAGCATGCAAATTCCACTTTGTTAGTGCTTCTACAGGTTAATGTGGGTATCTGGCATGTCTACCAACCCAAAAACTCTGGGGAAAAAACACTCGCGCGTTTTGTTATAGTTCCTCTAAGTCAGAAACGTCATGCTTGAGCGACTCGATTGCGCTTCCTGGGTATTGTGTCGTAACAAGGAACTGGAAGTCTCCCTACATGGTCTTGGCCCACCCACCCCCCGTCCCCCCACACTCGTTACTTCCGGGTTTACACTGGAGGCAGCGCAGCGCTGTTCCCAAGCACGCAGCCGGGCTGTTCACACGGGACGAGCATTTCTCCGCTGGTCAGCCCGCGATTCACTCACATGTGGCATTTGTCTGGATCGTTGGGACTGGGAGGCTGCAGCAGCTGCTCGGGAGCGACCGCTCGCTCTCCCGTGCGTGAGCTGGAATTTGTGTCAGCGCCACACAGCCCTGCTGGCTGTGGAGGACTTCCGCAGTGTTCAGCGCTACTGTAACCCCCGAACCCCGACATTCAACGGGTATAACAACAAGCGGAGAAAGCAGAATCGCGGGCTGACCTTATATATACAGTCTATGGGGCTGACCAGCGCGGAGAAATGCTCGTCCCGTGTGAACAGCCAGGCGGCTGCGCGCTTGAGAACGGCGCTGCGCTGCCTCGCAGCGGTCTTCCACACTGCCAGCTGTGTGGAAGACTTCCGCAGTGTTCAGCTCTACTGTATGCCGGGGTACAGTAGTTACGCCGGGTTTACACCGGACGCGGAAGCGCAGCTGCGAGGCAGCGCAGCGCCGTTCTCCAGCGCGCAGCCGCCTGGCTGTTCACACGGGACGTGCATTTCTCCGCTGGTCAGCCCCATAGACTGTATATATAAGGTCAGCCCGCGATTCTGCTTTCTCCGCTTGTTGTTGTACCCATTGAATGTCGGGGTTCGGGGGTAAATGATGGTCTTCATAGCCCCCCCCCCCCCACCCCTCTCTTTCTCTCTCTGTCTGTCTGCTTGTGTGCTTGTAGTGGATGGGCAGAGGGGGACATTTAATTATGTGATTGGGAAAATTTAAACTCCAGGACAACAAGGGGAATACAAAGTATGGGATGCATATTTGATAATTTATATCATATAAAATATGTAATTTATATCGTTTAAAATCATGGGGGGAGAGGGGGGAGGGGGGAGCTGGCTCATTAGCATTTAAAGGAACAGGCACTCAAAACAGGTCACTCTGTGGAGGGCTGTTTTATACAGGGTAAAAAGGGTGCTGTTTTATATGATCCTTGTGGTATTTTGACCAAAGTATGTTACAGACATTTCATTAAGACCCCAAGGAACCATATCAACTTGTGGTAAAATGGGCATGCTATGTCCCCTTTAAATCAAAGTATTTGCAAGTGAGTTTGTCCTTGTATAGGAAACATTTCAACCAACTTCAACTTTTCTGTTGAGGACTGGAGGAAAATGAAGACCAGTTGTAGAGGTGCTGATAGGTGGATTATTTAACTTTTAACAGAGTAATGCAAGTTGAATTTTAGCTATAATTTCTAATACCTGTTTTACAACAAAATTAGCAGGTTTTTAACATGAGCAAACCGCAAAAAAAGGGGATTGACTCCTTTCCTATTGCCAGTCGAGGAGTTTGCCTTTCTGTTTTTCCTCCCTGTTCGTCATGTTCAACATCACAAACGCACCAAAGGCTGGGGCGCTCTCTCACCTCGCTGTCTTGCCAAATTAGCAAAATTAATTAATATTCACCCGGGTTTCACGTTTGCATCACTGCCGATTGAAGCCAGAGCCGATTAAAACCTGCGTCTGATGAGCAGGGTCAGAGGGAAGAGAACAGTGGAGCTCTAGTTCAGATTTGAACAAACGCCCTTCTCTCTGCTCACATTCTCTCCCTGTGTTTCCTCTCCTGTAGCAAGTGAAGTTGGGAAGCCCAGACTACATTCACTGCAACACAGAGGAGGCCGTCGAGGATTTCATGGGGAGAATCAAATGTTACGAGTCGTCCTACCAGCCTCTGGACGAGGTTCTGGACAGGTGAGGACACACAAAAACAACAGAGTGGATTTAAATCAGCTCCAAAAGATCCTAGTGTGTAACTGACTTTCCTGCTTCAGGGACCTGTCCTACATAAAGATCATGGACGTGGGCCGTCAATACCTGGTGAACCGTGTTGTCGATCACATCCAGAGTCGAATCGTCTACTACCTGATGAACATCCACATTACTCCGCGCTCCATCTACCTGTGTCGTCACGGCGAGAGTGACCTCAACATCAAGGGACGCATTGGAGGAGACTCTGGTTTGTCTAACAGAGGAAAAGAGGTGTGTGTTTGTCACTATGGGTGTATTTAAAACCTGAGTTTTCATCGGATAGATATAATTATATAATATTTGAATATAATACAAAGGTCTTGATTTCTAGTTTGCCAGAAGTCTGAGGAAATTCATCCAGGAGCAGAATATCAAAGAACTGAAGGTGTGGACCAGCCAGATGCAGAGGACAATCCAGACGGCAGAGGGCCTTGGAGTGCCATACGAACAGTGGAAGTCTCTCAACGAAATAGATGCTGTACGGTGATTTCTGTATTTGTGAAATGAATACAGCAGCTCATTTTAAGCATTTATCTTCTTGAGCTAAACACATATTCTGTCTTTCAGGGCGTGTGTGAGGAAATGATGTACGAAGAGATTCAAGAGAATTACCCCCTGGAGTTTGCACTGAGAGACCAAGACAAGTACCGCTACCGCTATCCTAAAGGAGAGGTGAGAGTGGGATTCTTCCACATGTCTCATCCTTATTGTTCTGTAGATGTTCCTGTCCTCATGACTGTGTTCGACGTGTCTGTGATTTTCAGTCGTATGAAGACCTGGTGCAGCGACTGGAGCCGGTGATCATGGAGTTGGAGAGACAAGAGAACATTCTGGTGATTTGTCACCAAGCAGTGATGCGCTGTCTTCTCGCATATTTCCTGGACAAGTCTGCAGGTATGAAGGACAAAACCTTTTTTATTTTGCCAATTTAGAATATAAACTGTATTAGTTTGATGGTAAACGGACTTGGAATGGGGAGAATTGTGCTGCTTTCATTCCCACGCCTCACCCTGAACACCTGTTCTTGCTCTATGAAACTTTGGTGAGCCGGTAAGATCTCCTGCAAGAATCAGGTCCAGGAGGTTCAAGAGTGATGCCAAACTGGAGATCACTTCAAAAGACTCAGACATCATTAAAAATCTGCATTTATCTCTGATATTCAGTGAGGAAACTTAAAATATAAAGAATTCTAAACAGAGTCTTGTGTATTTCTTAGCATTTGTTATTTATTCAGTTGGGTTTCAGGTCAGTGAGTGGGACTGCGCAGTCAGAGCTTCAGTCAACTCATTGATAGGCTTTGTTTTTCTCTACATGAAAATTTCATTCAATAGAATAAACACGTTTGGCTGCAGGAGGCGCTGTTGCTTATTTCGTTTCGAGTTTTAATTTGCAACATTTTGAAAAGTACTTAGTTACATTTGCAGCCTCAAGTGAAAATATGTTTTACACTCTGACCTCGACACTTGAAATGAAGATGTTGACTTCCTGTCTCTGTCTCCACAGATGAGTTGCCTTATCTAAAGTGCCCTTTGCACTCTGTATTAAAGTTGACCCCCATGGCTTACGGTGAGTTATACCATTTTTTTATAAGCATATATCATGTATTTACTGTAAATTCACAAATATTCTATAGCAGTAACCTCTTGTAGTTCTATGTACTCTGGTTTTATTTTGCGATAATCTTGTTACTACCAAAAGAAAACGTAATAACGATTTATCTCCAGTATATAATTTTGCTGTGAAGATTCATTTATAGCACAAAAATAAACAACACAGCATCATATGAATTATTTTTCTATCGTCACATGATATACAGTTGTCAGATAGCGTGCACCTAACTGGATCTAACTCTCGAGCCTTTTTGTTGTGTTTGCTCTCACTCAGGATGTAAAGTGGAGTCTGTCTATTTAAGCGTGGACGCTGTGAACACCCACAGAGACAGACCAGAGGTAGGTCTCCTAGGCAGCACACAAATGTCTGTCAGCAGACAATGTAAACAAGTTGAATCCACCTCAGGGGTTTCACCCCAAGTTCAAGACAACATCCTCTGTGATCTACGACTGAATCAGGACGTCATCTCAGAAACCGCTGTGTGTTTAGAAGCAGTGTGAAACGTGATCTCTGGAGAGGCACAATGTGTCTTCCACACTTTCTTCATCTCCCTCCTGAAGCACGCAGACCAGTCACTGGGGATCCGTCCCGCTCTTCTCATCGCACAAGAATGTAAATCTTTCACAACCAGGAAGCTGTGCTCCGTCCACAGGAGATCCATGATGGTAACCATGACAACTGTGACATCGCTTAACATTGACACTGCTACCTCCACCATGACCTCTGGTTTCATATTGATCTCTCAGTGGTGTCAGAAATGAATGTTCCAATTCTGTGTGATATTATTATTTGTCTTTTCATCTTGGTGGGACTGACATAACTGGTGTGTGTGTGTGTGTGTGTGTGTGTGTGTGTGTGTGTGTGTGTGTGTGTGTGTGTGTGTGTGTGTGTGTGTGTGTGTGTGTGTGTGTGTGTGTGTGTGTGTGTGTGTGTGTGTGTGTGTGTGTGTGTGTGTGTGTGTGTGTGTGTGTGTGTGTGTGTGTGTGTGTGTGTAAACCTACATTGGTGAGGACCTGTTAGACTTTTAGACCTTTGTGGGTACATTTTGACTGGCCCTCACCTTTCATCATAAGTACTGTTAGCATGGACGATGCATGTTCTGCTGCGACGTCAGTCAGACTTTCAGTTTGAGTTTGGAGGTAAAGAATAGAGGTCATCCGATGTCAAGGTTAGAGGATATGAAATGCATTGGTTCTTTACAAGTGTAGAAAGGACGTGTGGTGGAACAATCTGAATTAAAACATAAGAACAAGCACATTACTTTTTGTTTTTAATTCTGATATAAATTTATTTTTCAAATCATGAATTCTTCCCTGATTGTATTTACATAAAGTTGTTTCCATGTATGCTTTATAACCTGACTGACTTTTTACTTGTGTGTAGTAGAACAAATACATTTAACATCCACATTCATTTTGCTGCATAGAAAATGCACTATATCATTTCCATTCTCTTGTTTTTAGGATTTATTTTCTGTTTAAAAATGAAGGATAATCTGTGATGTCTTGTCCGAATTTTCAGTCACTAGTTCTCCAATAGAATTAGGATTTACCTCATTTATTATGAAATCAGTAATTAATTTTTAAGTCGCTGGCGAAAACACATTTATATTATTTGATCAAATGAAACGATTTTCTTTGTTTTTGTGTTTGTCAAGGTTTACTCATTGTGAATATAAATGTACAAATTGAAAAAAAATCACTCTTCTGTTCATTTTTCTGGTGGAGACATCAGTGTTCAGTTGTTTTTATGTCAAACATGAACTGCACTCATGTCATGACTGTGTCTGGAAAGTGCAAAATCACAGAACACATTTCAGAAGCGATTTGAGTTTGATCTTAATGATTCGTCTCAGTAAAACCTTTAAGGACTAGTTTGCAAAAAGGATCACTGGAAAAAAACAATTTGAAAAACTTATAATTTTAGACCATGAAACATGATCATTATTCAGCCGTAAACACAACATTTGTATCTTGTGTCAACAGTAAGGTGTCCATGTGAACCATGAAGTAAGTTGAAATCAACATTAAATGATATCCATTCGATTTGTCCAATTCAGGCCATAAATTACCTTCCGATAAACTTTAAATAACATTTTATTCAAACAACTATTTTTAACATCACACAGTAAAAGCATGTACAGAAGGAAACCTTTCATGGTCAGTATTAGTTTTTAATTACATCAAGCAGAACCTGTTTCATGGTTCATTTGGGCAACTGACTACTATTGAGACATGAATTGCTCCCTACAGTCACATGCTCACATGTGTATTGCTTCTCCTGAAAATGTCTGTTCTGTTTAAGATTTGTCATTTAGATGATTATGAGGTTGATTTTTAATGGTGACAACTCAAAAAGGTTCAAATTGATTGTTACGTATTAAAAGAAGCAACAAAGTACTTTCAATGCTGACACATTGACTATCAGATGAATGAATTAATATCTCGAGCCATTCTACTCACAATTGCTCTTCATGAAGATAATGATATCAAGGGATTTCTCTGTAAAGAATCTAATTTATAAATGTCAGATAAGTAATGTGAGACTATAACAGTCCGCTCTTCTGTTATGGCTCTTTCAGAATGTGACTGTGCTCCGCAGCACCGACGACGCTCTGCTAACAGTCCCAGCTCACTTCTGATCTCCTGCACTTCCTGTTACAGCTGAGACCTCGCCCGTCATTGTAACGGTGCTCTCCATCTGTCACTGATCCGGAGAAATGAGCATCTCCCCAGACTTCAACTATAAAGCACTTTGAGTAAATACGATCCATTTTTATACATCTGTTTGTTGTGAACTCTGTTACTGTAGCTCGAAAACGCCAATATTTTTGATATGTAGGTCAGTTGTCATTGTAATATTCCCTTCACTTTCTCCGTCTTTTCTCATGGATTATATTTGACATCTACTGTATATTGTGCTCTTTGTATATTGCCAGGTGCTTTCTGTGTTTGTGATGTTTTTCCTTGTATGAAGAACATGTATCATGACCCCAAAAAAAGGCTATGAGAGACTGGAGTTACTTCAGTTAAAAACACTTTTGATCAATGTCCTTAATCCCTGACTGTTGTGAAACTTTTCAAAAGACACAAATGAATATTTACATTTTTGTAAAAGAAGAATATCTTTTTCCTGGTTATCGATTTATAGTTTAAAAAAGAACCAGCTCGTGTGTTGGGTTTGCCTACTTTGATTTCAGATGGTAAGAAACATTTCAAAGGTGCTGGGGAAAAAAAAAAATCACCTTAAAAAGTGGAACTAGCATTATAAATGCAACACGTTTTCTGTCAAATGTGCAGTGTATAGTCTATTTGTTATGTATTAACCTTTTTGTTGCAGTCTTATGCTTATATATAGAAAACATTTCCCCCTCATCAATAAACACTCAATTCCCCATTATGACAAAGGTAGACTGAAGTATTCAGACCTTTTGCTGTGACACGTGAAGTTTAGCTTCACCTTAGGCCCTTCTCACACATTTGCTCAGTTGGGCAGCCGGCTCTAAGAAGAGTCCTAGCTGTTCTAACTTCTCCCTTTAAGAATGATGGAGACCTGAGCTCTGCATCTCCTTCAACCTTTGCTTGTCAGCTGTGAGCAGACCAGTGTGTGTGCATGTCCAACAATTGAATTTACCACAGGCAGAATCAAATCAAGGTGTAGAAACATTTCACATGAAACACTTCCTTGTGATATTTCAGTTTTGCTTCGTCATCATGTGGTATTGAGTCTGGATTGAAGCAAGAAAATGATTTATTATTCAGCATGAGGCTGTGACAAAACAAAATATGTGGTGAAGGAGTAGTGAACTTTCTGAATGCCATACACCTCCTGCTCTGTAATTCAAACAGACTTCAGAAAGAGGAACTTTATTAGGTTTCAGTCTTTAAGAAATGAGGTAAAAGTTATATCAGAAATCTTCAGTCATAAGTGTGACACTTAAAAAGACACTGCATGACTGATAATATATAATAATTCTATCATTCAATCAAGTACCTGGTTGTATTTGGAGTATAAAATAAGGTACAGTGCAAACTGTACACGCATGTTTGTTTGATGTAAGTTTTGTGTGAAAATTAAAATGTATTATATTTGTCTTTTTTGAAAACTGTACAATTTCTGTAATATTATACATTTGATATTGTATATACCAGAAAAATATTCTCAATGCCTTGTTTGTTGTCAGACGTCACGATCTCAGTGATGTTTTGGGAGAGAGACAGAGCTGCTGTTCATAAAACCACAACAGATAAAAAAAAGAAATCACTAAAATACAAAGAATAATGTTTTTATTTATCTTCACCGCCAACATGTCTATTTAGTTAAATGGACCATCAACAGTAGGGTCTACTCTGTGTACTAACACAAGAAACGTGTACTGGTTGATTGCCTTCATGTCGTAACAAAACAGCAAAATGAAATGTGCATACGTGTTGTGTATGTATACAAATTTAAATACTAATTTCCATATTACCCTGTGCTCATTAATACTGATTCTTGTTTAAGGACCTGACTTTACATATTCCAATGTTCTAAAAGGCAGAAGTTCATGTCGGGTGTAAATATTCATTATGTACAAATGTCAATATTTCTGAGCACAGGGGCGTTTTAAGGTTTACGGGCAAAACCTTATTGGCCAGTACATATTTACTGTACATCTTATATTTCTGAACTTCTCTCTGCTTTTTGTCTCGTCTCTGCCCTGTGATGTGAACGCTCCAAAGTGACGGCCAAGATTGCAAGAAGAATGTATTCCTCAGTTTCAGAACTGCAAGAGCAAAACAAAAACAACGTCTGAGCTACAAAACATCTCACAAACAAGAAATACATTAAGATTTTATATGAGTAATAATACACCATAATAACCATTTAATAATAAAACATTTTAGTAATAAGCAGTAAACCGAAAACAATCAGAAACAGTATTAAATAGTTTGTCACTCTAATATGAAATACAATGCAAAAACAAACTACTAATTAAAAATGTAGACGAATAAAACTTACGTTTTTGAGGAACTCTTCAGCGACGATACGAGCTCTAGCGTTGACTGACAGCTTCATTTCACTGATCTCTTTGTCAATTTCCTCCATGAAATGAATGACATAGTCCACCAGTTTATGTTTGTACATTTGCTCTGTGTGGAAGTTGGTGATTAGAAAACTGATGTCGTACCCCTGCATAGAAAAAGAAAAGAGATGGATGTAAAGACACAAATAATTCAGGATGCCGTCAGGAGTGTGGATAGCTGACCTGAGCCCATCAGGACTCGTCATATCCACACTGCGGCCCTGACCCTCGGGCCGGGCTCGGAGAAAATAATTGACATGATACTTGAATTTGGGTCGGGTTTGATCATGTTGGCTGGGCTACTCTATCCTACACTAATTGGAGAGCTGTTTATTTGTTAGTGTATCAGGCTACTCCTCCGAAACCCATCCTCCATTTCCCTCCAAACATTCCCTGAACAATAGTCAGAAGATTAGCTTTTCCATATGGTATTTTCCAACTGTGTTTCATTTTATTAGGGCCCGAGCACTGACGGTGAGTGTCAAAGATGGAGATATAAACTACCTTGAATTTCGCGTTTTCGTCACACGGTGTGACCGTGGCGTCAAAGTTTGATTACACGCCATCAAAACACGAGGTTATTGTATCTCGGATATACATGGACCAATCGACTCCAAACTAGACATGTAAGACAAGACGGACGGACAGAGGGACGGACGGACGGACACACGGACAGACACACGGACGGCCATTTTTCACATTTTTACTTTGAATAACTTGTCCCAGGACTTTCATCAGATCAACTTCATTGAGGTGAGTGTCATCTCAACAAGATGGAGATGTAAACTAGGAGACCAAACAGGAAGCCCGCCATTTTGACCATTTTAGACATTTCTACTTTGACGAACTTGTCCTAGGGCTTTCATCAGATCAACTTCAAATTGAGATGAGTGTCATCTCAACAAGATGGAGATATAAACTACCTTGGTATATATATGATTTCATAACACGGTGTGACCGTGGTGTGGCGTACAACTTTGATGATTCGCCAAAAAAGGGATTTATTATAACTCCTCTGTGCATTGTTCTATCAGCCTCAAACCTCATTCACACATTGACAGTCCCGCCCTGATCAGATCCATGTGTCAATACTGACTCATCATTACAGCACCACCTGCTGGCTAAAGGGAGTGACATGTTTTATACTTTGATACACTGCTCCTGGCTGCTTTACAATATACAGCTCAAATGAGCTCAGTCAAGTCATTGGATCATGGTCAGAATTGTGACATTTCCTCAAACCGTGTAAACATTGAGGTGCGGCGAAGGTTCATCCTTCGCCAAAGGACACGATGTTGTCATAACTCCAGTGTGCATTGTCCTATCACTACCAAACTTCTGTCTCATGATCAGAGACCAAGCCTGAACAGCTCTGTGTGTCAATATTTCCTTACTGTCATAGCGCCACCTACTGATTCGCCATGAAACAGGAAGTACTTTGTAAATCCACTCTGCATTATCCAACCGGCTCCGAACTACTGACCTGAACAGCTCCATATATTAATATTAGTTCAGGGTCATAGCACCACCTACTGATCAGTGTGAAAATTAAATTGTTGTAACATTATCCAATTGAAACAAAATTGCTAATGCTACATCAGAGCCCCTACTTGAACAGATCTATTAGTCTGTATGTAATAATATTGATGGCGCCACCTACTGGCAAGAGGAACTAAGCTTTGTTTTACAACTACCATTCAATTTACATACAATTTCCACCATGTGATCTGCAATTGATAGCGTGGACCGTAATGAGCAATTAGCAGGCAAGGATCGACATCGCGTGACGGACGCAGGAAGTGAAGCGTTTATCCTTGCCACAGTGCGCAAAACGCATGCAACGCAGAGACGTGCGCTTGGTCATTGATCGCTCTCTCCACTAACCGCAACAGGCTTCAAAATGCCTGTGCTCGGGCCCGTTATTTTTTTGGGACGGACAGACGGACGGATTTTATTTATTTATTGTCGTCCGTCTGTCTGTATTTTTTTTTGTTGGACAGACAGACGGACGGATGTCTGTCTGTCTGTCTGTCTGTATAATTTTTTATTATTTATCAGACAGACGGACGAAAAAAAATAAAATCCGTCCGTCTGTCCGTCTACAACGGACAGACAGACAGATTTTATTTTTGTAAAAAAAAATTCGTCCGTCTGTCTGTATTTTTTTGGGGGGGAAATGTCAAACTAAACCCTGTAAATGTGTTTGACCCTTTTTCAACGCCCACATACCTCCACTGGTTTCCTCCTGAGGATGAAGAAGTTCTCTGCTCTCATCATCATGAAACGCATGAACTTATGGCACAGAATCTTCTCGATCTCATCTGCCTAAAGCAGCAGATAGAGGGAAACAGTTGTCAGTCGTCTAACATTGAAATTTGATCCTTTTATGCGTTACTATGCGCCCATCAGTTTGGAGGCCGACCGACCTGCTTGACAGCGATGCTGACTCTGACGGAGTTGATGGAGCCCTCGATCAGAACCTTCTCCTTGTCGTTGCGGCTGATGATCACTGGCTGGAGCAGCAGTTCTTTACTACTTCTGGAAGTGGAACGAAACACATACTCTTAATAATGGTGTTTTTATACTCTTTTACTTCTTTGTTTTAAAGCCATGATGACAGGCTCACCGCACTTCCACTTCTGGCTTGTTGTGTCTCTCCACCACTTGTGACGAGAAATTCTCCAGACAGAGGGCGGCCTGCAGGGTGGCGCGCACCGCATTGAGGTATGGTCGCAGGGTGGCCGTCTGAGGAGGAGCAAGAGAGATCAATTCGTCAAAGAGAGCGAATCTGAAACCAACGCTCGAGACTGACTGGAGACATGTTTTCGATTACACACTTCCTCCCTGGTTACAGATTACAATCTGGCTTTGGTCTCAACCCAGAAGAGGGGACTTCTCGTTCACGTTGGATCTGCACATGACAACTAGCAATTCATCCAAAGCTTCTTCATATTTAATAATTATGTAAACGTTTTAATATGTCTTTTCCTGTTCCTTGCTCTTGGCCTCATAAAGCTGAGAGCAGCTGGGCTGGTTGGGATGTGATGCTGAGGAGCAGACCTCCGTCCAAGTACATTGAAAACCATTGTGTGGCGGTTGTGTGCATCAGTGTCACACTACGACAGGTGGATGCCACTGACGCGACTGTGGCTGGTAACACGAATTAGCAGCTGCACAATAAATACATTTAAAACCGGGTCGGATCATCAGGAGTTCCTGAAGCAGCAGCATCTCGTGCCCATCACAGTCTTTGACATTATACTGAACAACCACATCTCACTATGTCTCCACCACCGACAGTGATACGTTTGATCGCTTCTAAGACGCTGAATTATTCTGTTCTCGTTTGTTTCCTCTGAGCCTGGACCAGCTAACGTTAGCCTGTTAGCTAGCTTAGCTGGAGGAGATGAAACATTTGGAGGAAGAAACGCGCTGCAACTCCCAACACGGATGTGACGTTAGTCGACGAGCTGCAACAGTTTAATGTCGATACGGTTAAATGTTAAAACGTATTAAACTGAGTCGGTGTGAATCAGTGTAAGTGTGTAGTTTGTCTCACCATTTCTCTGGAGGAGCAGAGCAGCTAAAGGCGGAAGTAGCTTCAATTGTCAGAACACCGGAAGTCCGCTCTGCCTCCTCCGAGCCGCTGCTTCTGATCTGTCATCCATCACACATATAATATCAATAACAAACGTATATTCACAATAAATATGATCGATCTACAGTTAATCAATCTATAATGAAATATTACAGGCAAAGAAACAAGCACAACAGTCCCTGTGCTCCTCAACATAGGATTCAAAGCTGAAAGTGAAAACATGTTAAACTTCCTGTAGAAACATTAGTTTAAACAGGTTACTGTCATTTTATTTTGACATTCTGAACAATCACATAATGATGATGTGGGAGAACGTCGTCATTCAGTGACGAGTTTCGATTTAGTCCCACATTCTTTTTTATCCTGATTTTGTGTGAGTGTTAATTTCTCTAGTTCTGTTTTCACATATCATGGTTTTGGTTTTTATGCATCGACTTGTTTTTACCCTATCCACTTTAAAACTGATGTAATTTTATTTTGCTGATGGTGATTTATGTCTGTTTGCACTTAGTAATGTAGACTTTAAAATGTAATTATTATTATTATTATTAATAATAAACTATTACCACATTGAAAAAGAAATTGGAATTCCCCAGAACACACCAGAGTAGTTTTTAATTTATTTATTGTGTAATTTGCACTAATGACCTCAGTACTGCATCACATCCTGGCTACTGCCCGACTGTCTGCTCACACAGTGCAGTGAAGGAAATGTGTCTGTACACTGGGTGGTGGCTGCTGAACTGTATTTCCCTGAACAGGCATGAGAACAGACCTTTTGCATGGCAGACATTTTTGATTTGTTATGGCTGAGAGAACAGAAGTGTAACAAATTCACCTGGGTGGAATGCAGCCCGCGTTATTTATTTAACACATCTGTGCTTTTCCTACAGTCACATGTCAAAATGTGGGTCACACAGAAGTCTACATATTGTGTGAGCGTGTTATCTTAAGACTTTGAAACCTTTTTTAGTCAGTGCTGTAGTTGATCTAAATATAGTTAGTAGGGGCTCAGTGTCCTGGCACACTGAAGAAATTATGATGTATCAGAAAACACAGACACACACACACAATAAAATTTCTAAATTATATTAAGCTGCTTAAGTTTGTTGTGCATGTTGCCTCACTGGGACCCTTGGATATAACAGTTCTCTCTCTCAAAGTAGAAAGTGTCATGCTGGAAAGTAAAGTAATAATAGTGTATTATATAGCGAGTATAGAGCAATGGGGTAAGTTTAGACAAAATGCGAGTTTGTGATGGTCACCAAATTTAAGAGATGTAAAGGTGCGAGTGGTCCTCCACCTCGTGAGATGTCAAAATAGCTAATCTTAGTGAAAACCCCTTTGTGGAAGCATTTACCAGGTTTTTCAAACACGGCAGCTCATCCAAACATTCCATCACACAACACCCACGTCTCAAATCAGACACAAATGTGAAGAAAAGTAAGTGTATCTCATGCAAGGAAAAGCCTGGATGCATGAAGGAAATGCAAGAAATTGAACACATTGACACACAAAGTCATACACAGATATATTCAAGAGTTTTATTATTTGACATCCCAATTTTGTTTGACAACATCATTGGCATCGAAGTGATCTTCGTCTATAAGGAGTAATAGCAGGGCAAAACGTTGGATTTTTTTTTCTTTAAATGGAGAGAGAGAGAACATCGATTTCTGTTCAGTCCATCAGCCTTTTACCTTTATTGTCTATACACCGTAATACACAATCCATTAAAAATATTAAGTACTTAGCCGACCTGAGCTACAAGCAGATAGAGAGAACAGCGATAACAAAGACATGACAGAAGGCAGATGTATGTGTGTGTGTGTTGGTGACACGTACTGTAATTCCATAGCATTGAAAGATGTCTGATGAAGGACGTAAACACATACAGCAGTAATAGTAGCGGTACAAGTAATGTTACATAAAAGGCAAATATTAATATATTAAGAATTAATCCATGTTTTACACTGTGACTGCATCATTAGCTTCAACATGTCTTCTCAGGAATTTTTCTGCTTGGTGAGGCCGTTGTAAACCCACAAACCTTGAGTGGAGAAGGCAAAACAATCACCAAACAGATTCTCAGTATGTATTAGACAAGGAGAATGAACAGGGATCATTTGAAGGTGTGTAGCCGACGTTGCCCAAAATCAGTCATCCCACTATCACATTTAAAAGACAAAAACTTAAAAAGAAAGTGCAAAAAAAAAAAAAAGTATATTTCAGATTGGCTTCAGAAATATTATCAGCCAATTGAGGAAAAACATATATACACACACACAAATATAATTTGTTGAAAGACAGGCAATATAAAGCAAAGAGAAAACAGACAATGAGAATAAGATACTTGGAATGCCGATACTAGCCAACATCGTCTCACACTACAGAGCATCAGCCAGTCCATCCAGAGTTCCCAATTGCACTGTTTAAACATAGCTCCCTCAGGCCCCTGTGTGTGGGAATCAGGGGCCACAGGCAGACAATTGGAGATCACTCGCTATCAAGTCAGGGACTGTGAGGTCAGAAGGGGTGTCATTCTTTTCATGTATGTGATCTTTGGGCAATGGATTTTGCAGCGAGTACGCTAGTGTATTAATTTGTGTGCTAAGTGGGCGGTGGGCGTGGGGTACATCCATGTGCAGCGTACTTTGTGTGGGGTTGTGTTGATGGAATGAACAGAGGTGTGAAGAAGGAAGACCAGCAGGGAAGTATTTTCCCTCGGAGCAAGGTGCAGGTGATGTAACCGGTGACAGGGTGGTTCAGAAAGCCAAGAGAGAAGATGGTCCGAGTTGTCCTTTAGCAGCTGCAGATTTCTGCTGAAGGTTTAGCTCTGTCGTTCCTATCCAGTTTTATGGGCTCTGGGAATTCATTATACAACTCCACTTCTGTCTCCTGTGAGGAATCAAGAGAGACATCAGCAGTGTAGAAAAAAGAAAGAAAAGACATGACACCAACTCATTTATCATTTTCATTTTTAAGCAGCTGTGACTCACCTGTTTGAGGGCGTTACGTGCAATTGTCTGGAATGCCTGTTCTACATTTATGGCTTCTTTGGCACTGGTCTCAAAGTAGGGGATGTTGTTCTTACTCTGACACCAAGCCTGAGCCCTTTTGGTGGTTACCTGTGTGTATGAAGATGAAGAGAATTATCAATTTAGAAAGCTTAAATCAGTAAACTTGTCATTTAGAGATTCAATAAAAAAATTACTTTTTTTTTTTTTTTTTAAATCAAGCCTGTAATGTCAATCTGAATGTTACTATGCATGTTTACTTTTTTTCATGCTTAAAATCTAAATGGATTTGGAGCATTAAAGGGTTACATTGACAACCTATAACCAGGGGTGGAAAGAAAATATACTCAAGCATGAGGAAAATTACGTGTGTAGAAAATGACAAAGTGATTCACTTGAAATGTAGTCTTTAAAAATACAGTCAAAGGGGGATGGAGGGAGTGTTGCATAGTTCTAATAATGATGATAAAACTATGAAAGAATACCTTAAGGCTGCCAGGCTTATTTGTATTTCATACATGTAAGATGTTCCAGGTGAAAACTGCACCGAAAGCAACCAAAAAAATCCACTGTGGCACTTTGCTGCCTGTCCACACAACTGATAATCGATAAATACAAATCTACTAATTAACATGACAGCGGGCGTCAATGCATTTTATGGAGAAAAAATGAAGCTATATAAATCAAACAGCTTGTCATTTCTTGCAGAATTAACAGCAAAATAAAGCAGCAGAAAAAGCCACGGTGTATAAACGACACAAACTCAACAGCAGCCGACAAACAGACTAAATACTACGTTGCTAAGAAACACAACACGGTCGTTTTCTATGCTATCATCTATCAGTCATTTGTTGCACACAGATGTGAACGTCGCTCTTGAGTCTTGTGCATCAACACGACCTCTACATTCTGCTCTAGATCTGAATTTGATTATTTATTCTTTATGTAAAATCTACCACTCCACTCAGCTCAGCTCAATCACGACAGGAATAATGGACAACACCAGAAAGGTGGAGCACACCTCACTGACGGTGAAGTGAATGTAGAAGTCCCAGCTGAAGGATCCAACATCAGTAAAACAAAACAAAGACAACAGAAAAGGCAGTCAAGAACAAAATAAAATAAGCTTTGTTGGCTTCTGGCCAGATCAAACAATTTCACAAATAACCATATTTTTAAGCCACATGCCAATGAACCACTTGATAACCCTACATTTAAAGTATGAGCCACATGGCATATCCTGAAGCTGATGTCAATTCAAGTATTTAAGAGCATCAGCCATATTCACGCTGTGCAGCCAGAAGTGTTTTAAAAGCACTAAAACCCTCCATGTGGCTCCGTATGCATGTTCACAGCTGAAACACACCCACAAGAGCTGGGCCTGGGTTTGGAGGTCTGACATATGGACAATGCAATGGAGGATAGGTCAGGATTTAAAATGTGTCCATCATGGAGGCACGATCTACTCGTACCAACCTGTCTATTCTCCAGGTCGATCTTGTTGCCTAGCACCACAAAGGGGAAGTTCTCCGGGTCTCTGGGGCTGGCCTGGATCAGGAACTCGTCCCTCCAGCTGTCGAGTGTCTTGAACGTATTGGGTGCGGTCACATCGAACACCAGCACGCAGCAGTCTGCTCCACGGTAGAACGCAACACCCAAGGACTGGAACCTCTCCTGGCCAGCTGTGTCCCATATCTAGACAAAAATAGAAAGAGAATAGTTTTTATAAATGGAGAGGATTACAGGAGTGAGGAAAAGATGGAAACAAATACAGCAATATGATGATAATCTCAAAGGATGCTGCTGTTTAAATGCTTGAATTATTTAATGCTTCATTCCCCCAGTACCTCTCTGACCTCCTCCTCCCCTGTAGGTTCATCCCGGAACCTACAATCCTGATATACAGGTCTGCTCACCGTGCCTTGCACCAACCTGCCAACTCCCTCCTGGCAGAGATTAGCAATCCTCCATCTCTGGGCACTTTTAAATAACTCCTTAAAACCGTTTCCTTAAAATAACTCCTTAAGTTCTGTTCCCAACGGCTTTTGACCAGTAAAGTTTCATTATCCCCAGCTAGAGTTTCCCCAAAATAGTTTTTGTCCTTGATCCGTTTCATTTTTCAAACTTTGTAAATCAGCCTTTGATATCTTGAAAGGGGCTATATAAACCCAAGTTATTGTTATTATTAGTTGTAACTGTGCCGCACCTGCATTGTAACGAGCCGGTCGTCCACCATCACCTCTTTCGTCAGGAAGTCTGCTCCTATTGTAGCTTTGTACTGGTTACTGAACTTCTTGTTCACATACTGGTTCATGAGGGAGGTCTTTCCAACACTGAGCAACGACAGAGTAGACAACAGAATAACAGACACTGTAGGTGGTAGAACAGGAGAAGAAATAAACTGTGGTACACGTTGACTGATGAAATAGAGCCATGTGACTTTGGATGTAATCAAGACCCTATTTACTCTTTGTACCATGTTATGCATGTTGAGCTTTTCAGAGAGCACATGTCAAAATAGCCAAACGCAACCAAATTTATGTTTCTAAGACAACCCAGTGCAGTACTAAGCATTATAATGACATTATAAGTATTGTAACGGCAGTGATTATGTCTGGTTAGTTCTGCAGATGGTTGAAAAACAGTAAAGCTGCATTGGTGAAGAGCAGAGGCCTCATTCTGCCTGGATACAGCTTGTGTCACAATCATAACTCCTGCCAACAAGGAAGTCATCTTAATACAGACTGATTTAAACAGAGGATTCAACTCCAAACTTTAATGACACCCTGGCATTTAGGTGTTTTCCCACCAAGCTATTCTAGAACATTAATAACCGATGATTGACGTGAAATATGCCACGTTGGGACTCACCCAGAATCTCCCAGGATGATGACTTTCAGGAGCACTTTCTTTCTGGATGTCATTTTTCAGCAGCTGCAGAGAGACAGACAGTAAAATGTTTAGTAAGTTCCACTTTACAAGAATATATATTGTCACAAACTAATCATCACATAAAAATCAATAAAGAAAATATGTCTCAGAGCAGAGAAGGCCATTGGAAAACATTAGTCTACAAATTTGCGTGTAGAGCTTCTTGCCCGTGGACCAATCAGGTTTGAATACCATTTATTCCAGTCATGCGCTTCCTAAGCTGCTGGGCAAATCACGAGAACCACATCATTCTTTCTCTTTCCCCTCTTACACACCACAGGAAGTCACCTCCTTAAGAACGGACTCTTCAAAACCGAGTGACACATCTGAACTTTTCTGTTGATCTGACCTTCACTGTGCAGACCAGCTATTACATGTGTTGATGATCTCAGAACACTCTACAGACAGTACACTACACTTACAGCAGCATACACACCATGAGTTAGGGGACACTCTACATGTGCATTTAAATAAAGCCCTATTGTCTGAGTCTTCATATTACATTTTAGTGAAAAAAAATCTCTGTGTCAGTGCTTTCGATTCATACCTGCAGCAATAACTGTAGGAAATCTTCATTACGAAATCTGTGTAATTTCTGAAAACTCGAATGCAGCAGTGAACAGCGATGTGCATCATTTCCTTTTGTAAAAATTGATTAAGCAAGATCAGAGATTTTTCCAAATGCTCAAGTGAGCAAATCACGTTACACTTCTTTAAAAATGCATTCAACCATGTTTCCACAAGAAGTTGTTGGTAGTAGTGCACATACGATATGGCTTTTTGGAAGCCGATATTTTAATAAATATAGAAGTTACATAAACTTACTCTGCATCGTTTATTCTTTTAAGTTTTTATATTGGTGAGACCGATTTGCTTATGCACTGCCCCGATGAAGACTCATTTTTAAACCCTCCTAATATTAGTTTTTTCATTCTCTATTTACAGTATATCATGACTTTTCGAGACTACTACTCATAACAAAACAAAGTGTAGAACAGTAAATAAACAAGTCTATGTTTCCGTCCTGAGGGATTTTCTAAAATAAACCTTGATTACATAGCAGTCTGCTTTATCATTAGTTAACATGCGAGCGCACTGATTTTGATAAGAAATATACTTTAGAAAGTCTACTGTAGATGTGCATGCTGTCAGCGAGGGTGGGTGCAGTAGTGAATGTCTGAAGGGAATAAGATGCAGTGTTTCCCTACTACAATGAAGGAGATCTTAAATGTGACTAAGGACAATTACATGTGTTAAATACTAAGGGCTGCAATAAATAAATACATTTTTTCATTGATGATTATTCTCCAATATATCTTTCTTGATTAACAGACTTACTGTTTTGTCCAGAAAAGGTCAAAAAGTTGTGAAAAATACCTGTTAAATATCCCAAACAGAAATTTAGTCCAAGACCCAAACATATTCAGTTTGTATGAAAAAGATAAGCATACAACAATTGAGAGGTGGACGCAAACAATGTTCATATTTTGCTATAAAAAAAATACTGGAACAACTGTCAATCAAGAAATCAATGTGTAGCTGCCCTGCTGTCTATACTGTTTCTCAACAAATGTCTCTTTAATCACAAGTTCTGTGACTGGTTTTAGGGAAATTAAATGATTTCTTCCATCTGTTTTTGTGAAGCGCACTAACCTGTTACACAACAGTCTAAAAGAAAACTTGACCACTTCCTATCTGAACATCACGTAAGTTCGGGTGTTCCCTAACATGATGAGACCTGAGACTGCGGCACCTAAGCTGAATGAACAGAAAAAACATAGAGAATCTGAATCATAGCTGTCACATATGCTGGAATCAGAAAGACTGAAGTCTGACAAAGGATCACTGTTAAAGAAAATAAGTGTGAGATGAGTCGCTACAGAAACTCAGGGAAATGAAAGTGAGCTCTCTATAGACGTCCAGTTGAACAAGGATTATGGTAAAAAGCTGTTAAATTATCAGATTGTTATGGGAGGATAAGAAAATCCATTCACTATCAATCTTGATTTAGCAAAGTTATTATGTGTCACGCAGCGTGATCATCCACAAAAATGTAAAGGACTTGAGGACGTAGTGGTCACTCAGAGATGTTACAAGAGGCGACTATAAGGAGATTTGGTTAGCATCTGTTTGCACCGTGTACAAAGGGTACAGGGTAAACTCAAAAATTATAGAACATACATAAACAATACTTTCAAAAACATTTTACACACAAACAAATATTTGATTCTACACTGAATTATGAGCCATGAAAATAAATCCAAATTCTTAACTTAAGCCTTATGAAGCATAAACCCTTCGGTTCCCACCTGGAGCTGTAAAGTACACTTGCATTCTTTCTTGGTGGAATTAGCACAGCACTCCAGTGACTACCATACTGTGAAGACGAGCTGACAGGAGCAAGAGCAGCAGCACATCACTGAAGTCTGGGCATGCTCACACCACAGTCACATGACAACAGAGCTAACTCATCCCACATCTTGATCGTCTCACAGACAAGAGCATTAGACATAGATTCCTGAACGAGATTATAGTCTGTGACAGGAGACTCAGTTTGAAATCGGGTGGAGGCCTCTCGCCAAACTGACTGATTAATATTATTATCATTGCTACATCAATGTTAACTGGAAAATTTGACTGATACAAATAGGAGCATTTTGTAACAAACTGAATACAGATGACGAAGAATATGTACAGTATTTGCAAGTTAATAGAAATACTAAATGAATGTGTTTACTTTGACCCTGCACAAAGAAATGGTAGCTAGTTTAAAGTTACTTGTTTACTCAATTTCAGCTGATAAACAACTGTAAATGATACATTGTGTATGATGCAAGCACACTAGCAGTCGAAAACAAACCAGGGACTAAATATAGATTGGGACAGCTGAGTTCAGAGGTTGCTCAATGCTCTGAACAACACATTCATTTAGTATTTCTATTAACTCTACCTGTTAAAAGAATAACTCATTAGAGCACTAACAGTTTCTAGTATGTTGTGAAGCCAAATGTTTCTGTAAACCCACAACGTCTTACAACTCTGCCTTCATATTACAGAGCTGTATTAAGAGAAAGACAGAAAAATTATGTTTCCACAAGAGCTTATACAAAAACCTGCTAATTCCACTGTAAACATTGAAGGGCACCACTACCAGAACCAACTGGAAGGTAGATGGTGTAATGCAGCCGTCTGGGCAACATGTTTAACTGTGGAAAAATTAAAAACAGAGACACGCTGACCATGCCAGCAGGAACATAATGATAATATAAATAACATACTGATAATATTAAGAATCAGACATGTCACCTCATGGGATATGAGAAGAGCTTGTACTGAAGCTGATCCAAACAACCAGACAGGTCATTCAGACTCAAATTATTTTAATGTCAATTAACTTGAGATGAATAGCTGTCATCTAACGCAATTAATTAAAAACTAAATCACAGAGCAGGGACTCATCTCACTGTGTAACACTGCATCACAGGAAAGAGGTGCAGGAGACAAGAGGGGGAAAAGGTTACATGACTGCATCAAAAAACATTAGGACTTCTCAGTTTGGACGTCAACAACACCGGTTTCGTGTCAACCCAACGCGTTGGTACAAGTAATAGGCGTTGAAGCCACCTAATCAAATACCTTTGATTAAACAAAGTGAAAACATGTAGATGCATGAGTCACAACCGAAACTAAAAGTCCCGTGTTCCTGGAAACACAACGACAGACACACAACACTGCCAACAACAACGTGTCGCCAAAAAAAAAACAACACCTTTGACCATGACTAGCACAGAAACGTGGAGTTTTCAGTGGAAGGGCTGAGTGCGTCCTGCAGCTTCTAACTGGGAGCATGAGGGCTACGTGGAAACTTGAGTATTTCAAACTTTCACCCTCTCAACATTTGACAGAGGACACATCTTCACGGAGCTGTGTTGCATCGACGTCGTCTCACCCAGAGGAGCCACGGGCCTCGTTTTCGCAATCCAGCTTCTCGAAAAACACCGCAGCACCATTAACATTAGCCGCAGCTGCATTAACAGGAAACAGAGCGCATAACGAGTGGGTTCACATTTACCTCGGGACCAGACTGGTGTTACCTGGAAGTAAGAACTTACTTTGGAGCTGTGGCACAGCGGAGAGGACACTTGAGCACCGGAGCGGGCTGTTGTTGTTCAGGGGGCAGCTAGCGTCAGAGGCTAACTAGGCGTTACGGCAGTTAGCTAGCTAGCTTCCTCGCTGGCAACTCAAGCTCGCGTTAGTTTGGCAACCCCTCGGTTCAGATGCTAGTAAAAAACAGAGTCGCCCTTTGTGTGACCACTTAAAAAGCACAGTGTCGTAAGCGGAGGAGGCAGATTTAGATGATTAAATTTGGCACTTTGTTAGAAGGCTGTTCTGCCTGGAGACCTGCTGCTGCTGCTGCTACTGCTGCTGCTGCTCTCTTCCCCTTTCACTTCCTCCTCCAACAATACGTCTGCGTCCTACGTAGCACGCAGCTCCTTTAAGGTTCCCCGCCCACCAGCACTACAGAAAACAAAATCTGACTCAGAACATTTTACTCATCTGAATAAAGTAAAGTGATCACAGGAATATTAACAACAACAACAACAACAATAATAATAAAAGCAAACTGTATTTATATAGCACATTTTCATTCATTTTTATTTATTTCAACCATGTAAATAAAAAAGACAAATTATACAAACAAGTGAAAGAAAATAAACAGAAAGAGTATTATTTACAAACAGTGATGAGGGAAAAAAACACTTCATGATTTAATCTACAAATTTGAAAAAAGAGCAAGAAGAAGTACAAACTTACAAGGTGCTTTACAAGTAAAAAATAAAAGACAAACAATAGGGAGATCACACAGCAATAGAGCACACAAACGAAATTATGAATGTTTCATATGAGAAAAGATAAAATAAGATAAAATAAAACATTATAAAATTATTAAAATAGAGAGTAAAATCAGAACTAGGCGAACGCACACCAATAAAAGTATAGTATAGAGATTTAAAAGAGGAGAAGAAGTTTGCCAGAAGGATCCGGAAAGAGTATATTCCAAAATAACATATTCAGAAAATTTGGTGGACTTCATTTTACTTCATTCATTTTAACGTTTTCAAATTACTCACAAATTTGTTTAAATTATCAACAGGGCCTTCTATCTATCTATTTTTAAGCAACATTGGGGGAAATTCTGTATAACCGATAAGACTAAAGAAGTGCAGATTAATATTTTTCACAATTTATATCCAACTATTTATACCTCTACAAAATTTTTGATATTGAAATAGCCATTAAAGAACTAATTTTGTTGTGTTGAGGGGAGTGAATCTCTAACAGCCAAAATATAAGACCTCTTCAAAGGACTTAAAAAAACTTGCCATCCTCCTTCGTGAGAGCACATAACTCCTGCTTCACATCAGTCCCCCCCCCACTAGTGACGCTTTTTCATCTTCATATGATCAACAGCACGTTATGAATGTGACGCTTCATTGTGCTGAATCACTGTCAAAAGGGAAAGATGCAATAGTTCACCACTAGAGAGCACTGCCAGCTTATTTTAAATGAGTGGACCAAGCGAAGCAGTTTTCCCAAACTTTGTCCTATACCTTCATGTTTTGCACCTTTTGTACTGAAAACACCTCTGTCATTACTGCTCCTTTCCTCTCTGTCAGACATTTTCTTTGTTATAAAAATACTTTAAACATTGATATACCTCTCCATTTATATAAGACACTGTTTTTTCTCATCAATGTTGTAAATACTGTTATTTTGATGAAGTGCTCAGCTACACGCGACATCTATTGCACTGCCGTCCACCCTAGGAGAGGGATCCTCTAAGAATAGAGTTTTTCCTTACTCTTACTGAGGGTTAAAGGCAGAGTATGTCACAACTTGTTAAGTCCCATGAGACAATCTGTGATTATGGGCTATACAAATCAAATTTGAAATTTGAATGTGATTTGAAAGGTGACTACACATTTGAGGCTGGGACACCCCTGAGACCTGTGTGTGTGTGTACTTGTACTTATGTATTTGTGAGGACCATTTTGAGCATAGACCTTACAGACATTTTCGGAAAGTGAGGACATTTTAGCCGGTCCTCACTTTTCAAAGGCTTGTTTGAGGGTTAAGACTTGGTTTTAGGTTTAGGGTTAAAATTAGGTTAGGGTTAAGGTTAGACATTTAGTTGTGATGTTTAAGGTTAGGGTAAGGGGCTATGGAATGCATCATGCCTATAAGTGTCCTCACAAATATAGAGTGACGTGTGTGTGTGTGTGCTCTTGTACAGCTATCTTTGTGAGGACCAGTTTGAGTCTACAACCGACGGAGTGAGGACATTTTGGCCGGTCCTCACTTTGTGACCCCCCTTTAATGGACTGTTTGGGGGTTAAGACTTCGTTTAAGGGTTAGGTTAAGAATTAGGTTTAGGTCAGGTTAAGGGTTAGGGTTAGGGTTAGGCATTTAGTTTGGATAGTAAGGGTTAGGGTAAGGTCCTCACTGAGATAGCTGTACAAACATTTGTGCGTGTGTGTGTGTGTGTGTGTGTGTGTGTTTATGACCATAAGAAGAGATCAAAAACCTTCATGTTGGAGAAAATATCTGGTGATAATGCTTACATCAGTTTTGCCTCTGTAGGTCAGAGTCTCTGCTGAATTACTGTTTCCATTTGAATCCACCTCACTGCCAGTCTGATGTGAATGGGAAGGAGAGAATAATGAAAGGTAAGGTGATGAGATTGAAAATGCTGATCAGGCAGACTCCATTTCTCGAATCAAAGGATTATCTAATCTGATTATACCTACCGACACAAACACACATGAAAGAAACGAACCGGAAGCCAGACGCTGCACATCGTAATCCACAGAAAATACCAGGAAAGGGTTTGACAATTAATTAACACACAGACACAGTAAATACAAGAGATAGGTGAGTGTGTTTGTGTTTACTCATTTTTGTTGCCTATTTAGGACCTTTTCCAGCACGAACACTGACCTTGTCAGGACCAGTAGATCTCATGGGAAACCACAGCGCCAATGAGCAAATACTCATTAAGTCTGGAGGTAAGATGTAAGTTGTGGTTAGGTTAAGGTTAGAGTTAAGATTTTGGTCTGTCCTAATAAGGATAGCTGCTCAAACCTTTCACTTCCACCCGTTAACCATTATGTGAAAATAGTAACATTAAAATTGGCTCCAATCCCTTCCTTTAAATCTTCAATCTTTAAATAACAAAGCTGAGCTGCCATCGGCTTCGTATTAGAACATTATCTGAACCTAACGGAATTCTCATCTTGATTTCCTTCTTCTACGTGTTCACATGTGGTCTATATGTTGTCCTCCTTGTTACTGGGAGTGTGCCTGTGCAGAGCCCTGATGACTGGGACGACTCTGGTGTTTATGGAGGAATTCCTTCTGATCTCGCACCTATTGAATGTCAAGTCTTTATGACCTCTTGGAACTCAGTTTGTAAACACAAATACTGGCGTTACAAAAGGACGTGAAAACGGCACAAGGAGAGGAAGGAAGGAGCCACATATTTGAAGCATCTGCTGCATTTTCATCTCTGCAAACACTGTCATTGATGCACCTTGATGGTTGAAGCTATGAGGTGTTCAGTGTCTGTCCGAGTTCATGCTACTGGAGAGGAATAAAACATTAATGCAGAAATAAAGTGTGTTAATCTGTGAAGGGCATTCATACTTTTACATTGCCTTGCATTTACATTGCATTGCATTTACATGTGTTCAAAGACATTGCACCAATTCTGTCCACATTTGAGGTGTGTGCGTGTGTTGTGGTGTGTGTGTGTGTGTGTGTGTGTGTGTGTGTGTGTGTGTGTTTGTGTGTGTGTGTGTGTGTGTGTGTGTGACCTTGTGGCTGTGTGGGAGTCAAAAAGAGGACGAAGAAGATGAGTTGAGGAGATGGACAGATTGTTTGCCTGTGTGTGTGTGTGTGTACTCATACAGATATCTCTGTGAGGACCATTTGGATCCTACAACCTACCGAGTGAGGACATTCACTTTTAACGAGCTGTTTGAGGGTTAAGAATTGATTTTAGGGTAAGGGTTCTACTTAGGTTCAGGTCAGGATTAGGCATTTAGTTTTGATGATTAAGGTTAGGGTAGGGGGCTAAAGAATACATAATGCCAATGAGTGTCCTCACTAATATAGATGTACAAACGTGTGTGTGTGTGTGCGTGCGTGCATCAGGGGGTGGGTGCATTGGTCCGTGTCAGACAGCAAAGAGTGCCGCAGTTATCTAGGAATCTGAGCCAAAGCAACCTCACTAACAGAGAGGAGCAGGAGAAAGAGGAGGACGAGCAGTGAGGAGGAAAGGAAAGCAATAGAAAGAAGACAGCAATAGAAAGATCTGGACAAAAAGAAGAGGACACACTTTCCACCTGAAGAGGCACTTACTGAGATTTAAAGAAAAGCAGAGAATCAACAACAACAAAAGGACAAACAGCTTGGAGAGAGGCGGCAGGACCACTGCTCCAGAGATTAAAACAAAGTTTGGGAAAAGCCTCCATTTTCCCATGATTCCTTTTGGTTCTCTTGGTATGCTATCACTGTATGTGGGCACCCTGCTGTCCTTAGATGCATCCCCGGCCTGCACACAACCCTCCCTGCAGGGACAGTCTGGTGGCTGCACCCATGCCACCTGGGATGGGGGCAGGAGTGGGCAGTGGGGCCTGTGAGGGTCAGACTGGGGACAGCAGGCTGTCGCATGGGGGTTTCACATCCAGCCATCTCAGACGCTCCAACGGCGGTCGGAGCACAGGCACGAGTCCCCCCAGGTTCAGCCTAAGGTAAGTGGCATCAAACCTTGGGAGGTCCGGTTATGCACTTTTTCTCAATTATAGAATATTTTTCAAAGTGACAAGAAAAGTGAGATGATGCAATTTTCAATCAGATGTTTCTCAGTCACCTAAGAGTGACATGGGTCCTAATAGACAAGACGAGGCAGAGAGAGCAGAGCTGACCCTCTGCTCTGTTCATTCATGTGTGCAACAACGACTTAGCGGCGGACTATCAGGCACAGGCCAGCAGGTCCTCACTCGAGGGACAGGCGGCACACTAAACTTGGCACCAACTAACAGCCATGGAGCAATGACAGTCAGCAATGACAGTCACTGAAGGGATAAAATTAGGTCTGCTTTAAAAATGTCCTCATCATATGGTTGTGCTGAGCTCATGCAGCAACAGGTGCGGGAGGGACACGATCACAATGGCTGATGAAAGTGTAAAGAGACGGATTAGGAGTGACACAGAACAGGTCGCTCAGCTGTAAGCCTCTGACATGTCAATGATGCACAACCATGCAAATGCACAGTTGAACCTCTCTGTAACTTTTTCACTCAACATTTATAGATATAACATTTCACTGAAGAATAAGGAGGAATAGACAATATTTAACCCTCCGGACGTTGTCTTTGCAGACTGGAGTTGTCAAAGAGCGTCTCGTTCAGCTGCAGCGCTGCATGCACTCTCTCCAGGAAACAGGAGGAGCCTGGAGCCACGGGGGCCAGGAGAGCAACTCTCTGGGAGCCATTCTGGCTCTAATGGCAGCTGTGCTGACAGAGTGTGACCTCCACTGTCACAGCCAGGCCCTTGGGGTGATGGCCAAACGACTAGGTGAGTAGTACACATTTATAATCCCCACCTCTGCACACACACACACACACACTCACACACAAATGCCAGCATGCTCACTCCCCCACACATAGTAAACAGAACCTCAATGAGGCCTGCTAAGTGTCGGTCATAGGTGAGTGCATAGGAATTTAACTGCACAGAGAGGGATGAGAAAAACTCACAATGTGAAAAAAGCTTTAAAGAGTTATCAAACAAACAGGGAGCTCGCTGCACAGTAAATAAAGACAAAGCATTTGTTTTCTGAGCCTGACGACAGCGTGATGTGTCTCACTGAACAACCTGATCTCTCTCTGGGCTCACAGAAAGTGCAGCAGTGGGGAGAGAGGGGGAGAAAGATCTGCTGCTGTTCCTGAAGAGCATCACACAACACCCACCGACAGGTATGGGCTGGAGGTGTGGTCACATGATCCAGTTAATGTGGATGAATAAGTTGGGATAGAAAATGTCCTGTGTGTGTTTCTCAGTTTCCCCTTTGGAGAGGTTACATCCTCAGGACTGTGCAGAGATTTACAGGAATCGGCATCAAAGACAATGGAATCTACACCATTCAGCCTGACCTGCACAGCCGGCACTGGAGGTATTTCAGATACACTCATAAACACACACACAGCCCCCCCACCCACCACATACACACATATACTGCTCTGCTTCTTTTAGAGATGTCTAAGCCATCTGTGGATCAGCAAAATCTAGGCTTTATAATATCAAAGTCTTTGTTATGGCTCAGGCTAAATGTGACATGGAGACGGCGGGCGGTGGTTGGACGGTGATCCAGAATCGGCAGGACGGTTCGCTGAAACTCAACAGGGACATGGCAGGCAATACCGCGAGGGCTTTGGGAGTCCGCAGGGAGAGCACTGGCTGGGGAACGCAGCGCTGACCGCACTCACCTCCGTCGGCCAACACCAGCTCCGGATTGAGCTGGAGGACTGGCACCATCAGAGACGCCATGCCACCTACAACAATTTCAAAGTGGCCTCAGAGGCACAGAGGTGACGCACACTGCACCAACACACACTTATAGACAGATGGAAGGAATTAACTCAAAGCCATGAAATTGTGTCTTTATATCTTAAACATTGCTGAAGAACTAAATCAGTAAAACTATGAGTCCAGGAAGTTGTTTCTTATTTTATAATTTTTATAGATAAATATATATATATATTGACAAAGCGTCTCCACTTCCACCCATTATAAATAAAAAATAAAGCCAAACTATCCCAGATACGGGTGCTGCCATCTTGCACTTTTGACTTTTAAGTCTGCACAGTCGTGACCATGGTGCGGAGCTGCGGTAACAAAGGTCCTGCCGACATATGCACTCCACTAATCATTCTCAGCTGTCAATCACAATGTTTCAACCCATTTTTAATGCATCAAAAAACTTACTAAACCAAACTTACTGGAAACATGAACAGTTGGACATTAATCAGGGAACTATATAAAATGACAGAAACCGTCTTTGAGATAAATTCATTTTACGTGTACACAGAGTTTTTTGTTTGGTCCATGTACCATTCACTAACACAGAGGAGGCAGGACTTATGACCTGCACTGCAGCCAGCCACCAGGGGGGCAACAGTGACGTTTGGGCTTCACTTTTGGAGCAGTCATGTTGTCATGTTGTAAGGTTTAAGTTTGACTGTGTTTGTCAATAACCACAAAAATACTAAAACTGCTTTAACTTTAGAGAAAATATGATGTTCTTGCAGTATCAAATAAAAACATTTGTTTTCACCACATTAGTAGTAAAACAACGCAGCTTCATAGTAAAAATTGAATCTTTTACTGTATTGCAAAATCAAAACTTGCTAAACCAAACCTTTTTCACACCCTGACACCTAATTGAATGTGATATTATACCACTAGAGTAGGTTGTGTATAGGTTAAGTATGTCTTTGTCCACTTGGTTCCACAGTACACTCATGAAGACAAATGTGTCATGGGTTACTTTTTTCCATCCAGGGTATCGTCTGACAGCTCGTGAATACTCTGGAGATGCAGGCAACGCCTTGAGTTACAGCAAACGCTACAACCACGACGGCAGATCCTTCAGCACCGCTGACCGGGATCATGACCGCTACGCAGCAGGAAACTGTGGTCAGTACTACGGCACAGGCTGGTGGTTCGATGCCTGCCTGGCGGCCAACCTGAATGGTCGGTACTACCGTGGGCGCTACAGTGGGGTGACCAACGGTATCTACTGGGGGACGTGGTACATCCTGACAGACGGACGGACTGGAGAACGCTACTCCTTCAAGAGGGTGGAGATGAAAACGAGACCTAAGAACTTTGTGGGGAGGTCCTAAATCTAACATGACTCAACTGAAAATAAGTGGCACAACCGACTGTAATGATCATGTCACTCACAGTTGAGGAACAGATGTGAGATATAGAGTTACAGTGTGGACATCACTGTGTTTAGAGCAGTTTTTGTGTCGCTTATGAAATCTATGCAGACGGCAGCTAATAGATTCAAGAAAAATATACAAAAGATAATGTTTAAACAATATTTCATATTCACTAGCAGACTGTTTGAGGCTAAACCCCACATTACATTATACTTCTGTTAATTATGGGGCTACTCCATAGACTGTACATAAAGATGGACGTTATGACTGCTCCCCCAAAGTGAAGCCAAAGTGTCTCAATCGCCACCTGGTGGTTGGCTGCAGTAGAGGTCATAAGACCTCTACTGCAGCCAGGTGGTGGGGTTTATACCCCACCACCATCGACCAAACTAAAAAGACAAACAAATTTTTCTCAAAGATGTTTTCTGTCATTTTAGGTAGTTCTTATCACACTGATGATTGTTAAAGTGCTAGAGTTATTTAATGATATAAAAACGGGGGCGGGTGAAACCTTATGATTGACAGCTGAGACTCACTCACGATTGATTGGTGGGACCTCGACCTCCAGTCCCTGATCGCTACTGCTCCACATGTGCAAGATGGCAGCGTTTGTATCTGGGATATTTTGGAAATATATTTCTGGACAGCGGGAGGAAGTGGAGACATGTCGTCCATCTTTTAGAACAGTCTGTGATAACACCATGTCAGAGAAACAAAGAAATATATATTGAAATAACTGTAGCTGTTACTGTTGTTGTTCTACATTTACAGATTCTTTATTGCACGTTAAAAAATAACCGTGTGACTCAATCAGTGGGATGCCCAGTGAGGCCCGTATATACATACAGATGTTGTTTACATATAGAGGATGAATTTATTGCAAAGCTGCACATGCACATACAGCACAATAAAGAAAATAAACATATTTATGTAAATGCATGGATTTATGGAATGTGTTTATGCCACCACCTGCCAAGTCAATGTATTTTAGTCGTATTACTTCCTGAAGTCAAGAGGTCATTGTGATGCTGCAGAGGGAGACTGACAGGGGGGTGATATACTGATCCCTCACTGTGTAATTCATGCAACAGACAGAACCAAACCCAGAGCTCATGGTTTGACAGTCAACAGAGAGAAGTCCAGTTTTGGAGAAACCACTTATCTCACCCCACCACTTTCCCAGGAGCTGAGACACACTGATGCTGAGACACACTGATGCTGAGACACACTGATGCTCAGACACACTGATGCTGAGACACACTGATGCTGACCCCTGCGAGGTTCATCCTATTTTCATTGACTCCAAGTACCCACCCTCCGTCCACTACTATCAAGTCAGACACACACAGACAGAAACACACACACAGCCTCCCCTGCTTTTTCACATTGGCGTCCTGCGGGCAGCTCCCTCTGGCTGCGCTTCACAAAGGCTTTCGGGGAGTTTAGTGTTGGTGTGTGAGTGCTGAGTTTGGCTCGTGCAGAAGTGGTGTGTGTGTGTGTGTGTGTGTGTGTGTGTGTGTGTGTGTGTGTGTGTGTGTGTGTGTGTGTGTGTGTAAAACGGCTGCACCTATTTTAGCAGTGTACATCATAAGCTGTCAGTCGCTCCAACAAGCAGTGTTTCTAATATTAACCAGTGGCCTAAACACACAGACACACACACAGTGAACAGACTCTCGAGCAGCTACAGTATTTCACATACACCACTTATACACACACTATGACATGCCTGCATTCACGTGCATGCGCATACACACACACACACACACACACACACACACACACACACACACACACACACACACACACACAATCACACAGGAGACTGAAGGGCTTCTCTCAGCACATAGAGGTGCATGATTTGCTTGACTTCATTAAAACAATTTGAGAATAAAATGGCTGTTTGATGGTGCCGCCTTAATTATTGTTATGCAACCACAATCTCCTTTTACCCTTTTCCCTGTTCACACACACACACACACAGAACCAAAAGTAATCAAGATCAGTCACCCATATATGCTATTATACATATCAGCTTTCCCTTTTGATTTTGAATGTGTGTCCTTGTGTGTGTTTTGTTGTATTACTGGGGAAACAACACAAGGTTAAAAGGTGAAAGGCTCCATATTCTGCCCCCTGGTGGCTACTGATCCTATTGGAGAGGCTGAGTATGAAGCTTCGAGTCAGCTGAAGGTATCTGTTTTTAGTTTTCTTACCAGTTGTCTTCAGCTGACATAAACCTGAAGATAACTTTAATTTAGATCCTGGCAAAGGTCCTGTTGGTCCAAATAAAGGTTTTGTCTTTGAGAGATACTGAAGTGAGTTGTATAATCAACCTTTCAAATGCCTAAAAGAAGATTTTCACCTTATGTTATCACTGATATAGAAAAATAAATCACTTTTAACTCTGTTCCTGCCTCTTCCTTTATTTTCACTGATTCTCTAATTCATTCTCTTTCATTCACGCCCTCATTATCACATTATCTTCCAGAATGTTCTTCAAACTCTGAACTGTTGTCTCTTTAAATATCAATTAGTCGTCGTGTCCTCTTCTTCTCTCCTCTCCTCCTCCTCCTCACTGCTTCCATCAGTCTTGTTGACAAGGGAGGAACAGAGGCTCAGGGTTGTGTCACCACAGTATCCTGGCACAGTGTCTGGAGCGGGTGATAGTGGTGCTGCTGCAGGGTGTGAGGGGTACCGGTAGCCGCTGCTGCCCCAGGGCCGGAAGCACCAGCCTGGCCAGCGGTTAGCTGTGCACATCCCTCCTCGGAGCACAGGGAGGGCTCCTCGGAGGGAGGTTCCTCTGTGCCCTCTGTCATTTATTTCTGCGTGCCACAGGATTGAAAACATAAGCCTACATATGTCTGCGTTATAAAACTGTGTTGATCCGCAGACAGACATTAACATGCCAGCAACCGCTTCACCCTCAGAGACACACATGAAATATGTCTTATCTGGTTCAAAAGGTTATGATAATCACAGAAACACAGTTCTTACAGATTCACACAGTTCACAGAAGTTCATACCTCCAACAAGGCCCTTTATGAAACCACAATTTAATTAAATATGTCTGATTCTTTTGTCATCAAAATAAATTCTTTGAGAAATCCAGGAACATGTTGAATAACGCCTTATCTCACAATAATGAACTGATCCAGATCTGCACCGACATTTAATGGCTTCTTCCCTGAACTGTATTTCATCCTTCCACCAAGTTTTAGGATAATCTGTCCATATGTGTATGTATGAACAGGTCTCCAAATGGCAACTGAAACCAAGTTTTCAAATAATCTACTCTGGCATTATCCATCCATCTTTTTTAAATTATGATTAGCTACACTGCTCAATTAATCAGTCTGAGTCTGGGTATATAGGGACAGTATCATGTGTAGATGCAGAGTATAGGTATAAGTTCCGGATTTAGCTGCAAAACAAACTGAACCTGTGTAAAACAAATTAGGTAAAGTGCAGGATTTTATTTAGCTGCACTAGTCTGCTGCTCAAAGCTTCTTGGAACAAATAAAACTGTGGCCAAGAGATTTATCTGATTAACAGCAGGGGGCAATGTTGTTTAGCAAAGAGGAAACTTTTCCTTGCTGGCTCTTCCTTCCCCATGAGAAACTTTGATTCAGTCTCAAACAAAAAAGTCCAGTAAAAAAAGGTATAGAAATGACCGAACAATAGATATTGTGTTCTATGTGAAAATAAACATTCCGAGACAATAAATGGGTCAAACACAGAGTTTAAACCTGCTGTGTTGATGATGTCATACGTCTGTGTAATAAAGCCTCTATGTTTCAGTACAATGTGATTTCTGTTGGTGGCTGTGATGTCTAACACTGATATGTGCACTTTCTTTCAAACCGTTTCACGGAGCCACTGAAAACATGACGGGTTTAAATACTTGATGTCAAATCAATAAACCTAAAACAAAAAGACAATGGATTGCAGTGTGTCTCTTTCCACACTAGGGGCATAACTGTTGAGGTTAGAGGTCAAAGAGCAGAAACCGTCTACAGTGAGAACAGTTTGAGAAATTTTAAATACTGTGTTTATAATAAAATAAAGTCTTAAAGTGGGATTTTAACAAACAACATGTGAGGCTCAACAGTGGTGTGTCAGCAGAAGAAAGTGATTTGATCATGTGACAGTGTGAAAAATGCGAGAGGACGTGATGAACTCAGCGGCTTGCAGTGGAAAGAACCTTTCATTCATTAGTCTGCTCTAATGGTGATAAGGCCGTGCACTGGGGGACTGTCAGGGGTGAGGAAGGCCCAGGGGGAGGAAGCAGGAGCGGGTGATGGTTTTAGAGGTGTGCGAGTATAACGGGCCGTTGGAGGCTCCCCCTGCCTGACCGCAGGGCCACTGAGAGACAGCATACGCCTGCTCTTAATACTGGTCATGCAGAAAAGCAGAGCAGAGGCAGCGTTCCGTTTGAAACCGGAATTCACCAAGAACAAGTGTATCCTGATGTGGTGAGGAGCTGGGGGGAGGAGGGGAGGGAGGACACAGAGGCCATGTGGCAGGCCTCGATCCATCTCTCATCATTTATAAACCTGCACAAGATGGCGGAGGTTTCACAGGGAGGGGGGAGGAGGCACCCGCGGCTGTGCTGTGTGTGACCCTGAATGAATTTGTTCTCATTCTATTGAATCTATAGAATCTATTACAGCTGATATTCTCCTTTGTCAGCTCCTATACGGGTTACATAAAGTTAGAAATCAAATCAGACTGCACACTTTGACTGAGCAGCAACATTACCGGCGTGACCCTGAATGACCTCTCACATCCGAGGTGAGGACGGTGAAGAGAAGGCCCAGTGAAACGACTACAGGCTCAGGACTGTGTTCACTGCAGCCACAACATTTCTCTGCAAAAGCTGAAGCCTTCAATATGATAAAGAACTAAAGATTAAAGGTTTGTAACCCAGAATTTCCATCTATTTTTGTAAATTCATAACATATCAAATGCATTAGTTTAAATGAAAGTATATTTTTTATATTTTTTAACAATATGTGCATCAAGTCTATATTTTCTAACGATGTCATTTATTACCTCAGCCAAGGAGGTCATCATCACCCAAAGAAGAACCCATTGCTTTCGGACTAGCTCTGGATAAACAGGTGGATCGGCACATTCTTTGGGGCGAGATTGGACATGGGGTGTGTGGCCTCTGAGCGCCCTTCTAGCTCCTTTCATAATCACATAGGTGTTGTGGTTCTGTTAAAAGTACAACAATGTCTGATTAGCTGTGGAGAAAACATACAGGGAACATACAAACTCCACCCAGAAAGAACCAGGATTCGAATTGGGAACTGTCCTGCATCTTGTAACGGTGCTGCCCCCAGTGAAAATGATGTGGCTGCGTTTCTGACTGTAGCTTTGTGTCTCTTTGTAGCAGTTTTGTGTCTTTCTGTAGTGTGGTCATTTTGTGTGTCTTTGTAGTTGTAATTGTTTCAGTTGCATTTCTTTGTGGTGGTTTTGTTTCTGTTTTTTCTTCGGCATTTTCTGTTTCTTTGTCGTTGTTTGATTGACTTTACAATGAGGTGAGTCACATCAGAGTCTCTGCTGTTGACTGTTTCCGTTCTAATCCACCACGCTGTCAGTCTGATAGCGATAGGAAAGGAATATCTCAAATAAAAAGAATTATCTAAACTGATAATACCCACCTACATATGAAAGAAACCAGCCGGAGGCCAGAAGCAGCTCATAGTAATCCACAGAAAATACCAGGAGATGTTTTGACAATTAATGAACACACAGACACAGTAAATACATTATGAAACATGAGGAGAGAAGTGTGGGTTTTTCATGCATGTGAGGGTGGAGTACAGAGGATGTGGTAAAGCAGCCTAATGGTCAGCTGTGTTTCTCTTCTTCTCTGTCTTGCACCTGCAGAGAGTTGTGGTAGAGCGACAAAACAGACACACACCCAATTCCTCTATGAATGGGATGCTGTTTTGTGTGTGTGTGTGTGTGTGTGTGTGTGTGTGTGTGTGTGTGTGTGTGTGTGTGTGTGTGTGTGTGTGTGTGTGTGTGTGTGTGTGTGTGTGTGTGTGTGTGTGTGTGTGTGTGTGTGTGTGTGTGTGTGTGTGTGTGTGTGTGTGTGTGTGTGTGTGTGTGTGTGTGTGTGTGGCAGGATCAGCCTACGTAAAGCAGCAGTCAGGGTATTCAAACATTCACAGTCACTGAGGATCAGACACAGATTGAGCAGAGAGACACACAAAAACATGACACAAAATGTGCACACACCTAGGTACACACTCTAACATACAGAACACTAGGAAGCACACAGATTTTGTATTATAAACTCTTTGCAATCTGAGGTGTGAATGTGTCTGGAGGTCGGGGTCATCGCTGTCACTCAGTTGACACACGGATGAAACTTCCTGACTGACAGACAGAAACACTGAGATAAATAAGAGACATTATCCATCTCAGCTCATTTTTTTTTACTTTAAATAAGCTTGGGGCCATCCAGCGATGAATGTCAGTCAGTCAGTCCAACACTTTTATCCACACCAAAATGTCTGAACAACTATTGAAATTCATGTCATGAAATTCAGTGCAGACCTGCACACACACTTGCACACACAGGAACTGGAACTTCAAGCAAAGACTAAATAAAAGCAGTTTGTGGTGGCGGTGTTTGAAATTCTGAAACTCCCTGGACAGCTCCAGTGTCACAGAGTTTGATGGACAGGTTGTCAGTGACAACATGTAAACTTTCACTTCCTGCTGCTCTCCAGACAGGAAGTCAGATAATGAACCTTTGACCTCTAATGGCTGAAAAGGCCTTGTCCAGACGATACACTGTGAAAGTAGAGATCAAGTCAACTTCAGGGAGATGTGTGTAAACCACCTGTAACAGGAAGGTGATGCACCAGAGCAGAAACAATGTGTGTGTACTGTATAATTTGACCTTTCATAATAAAAGTCATATATTTAAAATCTTACTTTAGTAGAAGTACAAAGTATTAGCATCAAACATTACAGAGGAAATGAAGGACATATTATGTGGAAGGGCACGTTTCAGAGGAATATATGTTTTATTATTTATTTGAAATTAAAATTATTCATGAATTGATGTACGATCTAATGATGCAATTGGTGAATCAATAAGATCTTATCCTGTGTTATTTTAACAAATAATAATACATCATAATTAGATTTATATTATATTGTGTATTGATTTGAATGTGAATCTAAAATTTTCAAATGAATGTCATGGAGTAAAAGTTAAACATTTGCCTGTAAATAGTGATTCAGACTTATTAAGGAGCAGAAAAACTTTAGTCTTGTGAAGTACACGTCTCACATTAGAGCCAAAGCAGGTTGTTGATTTACAGTTGCATGAATCAAACATGATTTAAACAGTGGATTAACATACTTGAAAAGGGGATGAAGAAGAACGAAGAGACCAGCTCTCCTCCACCAGGTGTCGCTGTCCGTCTGTTTATTCCAACATCCAGCGACGTCTCTCGCTTCCCCTTCAGTGGTCCTAAATGGAGCAAAAGGTAAAATAAAGACCTGATTGTGGTAGTTTAAATTAAATAACATTAGATGAAAAGGGGAAATTAAAGATTAAAATTTAAATTAAATGAAACAGAAATTGAAGAATACATTTGAATTGCATTTTGAATTTTTGAGAATAGTTTAAAAAATAGATTAAATCACATTTAAATAAAATTGTTTGAATTGAGATAAATCAAGACTTATATTAAACTGAATAAAAAGTGTAGATTAGTTTAATTTAAATAAAATTAAAGTTAATTCAAATGAAAAAATATTTTAAAATAATTAAATCAAATGAAAATTTAATTAGATTAAAGGTTTTGTTTGAATATTATATAATCTACAATAAAAAAAATGCTTTTTATGAGTTCATTATTGTTGGATTTAAAAAAAAAACACTGATGTGATGAGCATCAATAGAGAATCCAACTAACAAGCAGGTCTCAGTGACTGACGAGCACTCAGCTCTAACTTCTGTGTAACTTAAGTGCTTTGTGAATTTGCCTTGAAGTGAAAACATGAGTCTTAAAGTTACTGAAGGGCTGACAAGTGTCTCCTAAATCAAGCAGTAAGAGGCTACACTTGACCTTATAGGATATTTTTTGAATGAGGCCGCTGACAATCCCTGACTCTCTAAAATGATTTGAAATGCACTGCGGCCTGAGGTACTGTACATCCCTACATGTGCTACTGATGTGACTCTGTATCATCTTATCTTTGTTTTTGTGTCTTGAGTCAAGAGAAAGCAATATTTGGGTCATGGCGGACAAAAGAGATGATATGATTTTAGATGGATAATACAAACACAGCGAAAGACTCAGCAGAGGAGATAACACCAGAGGAAATCAATGTTGAAGTCGAACACAGAGGTCCACATGAGAATATTAAAGGCGATGCAGGGACGTCTGTTGTCTGCTGTGGGGAGGTTTGCATCTATCAAAGCATCGTGTCAGCAAAGGTCATCACACTGGTTTTAATAGATAATGTGAAAAAATGGGAAATGCTCTGTCAGTGTAGGAGGAAGGTGGATGAGGAGGAGGAGGAGGAGAAGGAGGAGGAGCACTCCTTGCTGGCTTGACTTTATGTTTGACCTTTTCGGAGAAGGAGAACTAATCCTTGAATATAATAGACTGTAAGATATGGAAAATGACTGCGCTGTTATCTGTGTTACCCTGGAGACCATCAGCAGCACCGAGGGCTGCTGCAGCTGCCAAGTTATTAAGAATCCAGTTTGTATATATTGGAAAAATACCTTTTCTGCCATTACTGGTCACTCCCCCCCCCCCCCCCCCCCCCCCCACACACACACACACACACACACACACACACACACACACGCGCGCACACACACACACACACACACACTCTTGCATGACACTTTAAAAACGATTCTCCTCTGTTCTCTGTGCCTATACTTGGAAAAGGTTTTATTTTATACTATATTCTATACGAGACATGGAACTACAGCTTTTGAGATGAAAAGGTGATGTTTTTCTTAGAGAACTGTATATTTTATCTTATTTGTAATTGTTACTTTTCAATCTTTGTGTTTGGACAAACCAAAATGGAATAAATGTAAAACAGATTTCTTGATTTAACTCTTCAAAATTGGGTTTATAGGTGTTTGAGTGAAATTATGAAATAGTTATATAAGCTATATAGCTCTAACTACTATGCTGATGTTCATATGAATATGGTACACTAAGCCTATATAGCATGTGACTCATAACAACACGTATAGGACTAATCAAATTACCTCCAGTGCTCTCAAGCAGAACTATCCAAGATTGTAATTACATTTTTTTAGGATTCAAATCAAGATAATAACATTTTATAAGAAAACAAAATCCAACACCTTGGGTTTCATTTCTCCAGTAAATCTAAGCAGGCCTGTGTGGAACCAGTTCGTGTCGCATCTGTACACGTGGCTCATTTCAGGCTAAATGTGCAGCAGATGAAAACAGATATATATTCACATCTATCTCTGTTTCCCTGCGTGAAGCGGCTGAGTCTGTTTAACTCTTATCCAGTCAAATCCTACATGAAAGAAATAAGATCCCAACAAAGAACCGGAACCTCAGATGGCTCCTTCAGATAACCTCAAAAAATCAGGGAGAAAAAAGGGCGAGTGTGCATAATGCTGCCTAAATACACAGAATAAAGACTTCGCACATGCAGAACATTAAACTTGTAAATAATAGCCAACACCACGCTACCCCTCCATCCTCCACCTCCACATATCTATCCATCAATCTATCAATCATTCTCACTGATCTGCTCCCAGCACATGATGCATTCCCCGCATTAGATGCGTGTGTTGTGCGGGGTTTGAAAAGGCGGCGATTATCTGGTGGAGGGAGATAAGAAATGGCATTTATTCCGCGGCACTTTGGAGCCTATTTCCCCGGGCCGATCAGCCCCATTCTCCGCGACACCTCCAGCAGCTCGCTGATAACGATTAGGCTATTTATTATCTTCACAAAGAACAAAGATTAGCCAGCACCGGTGAGAAATTACCCCGCGATGGGTTATAATCAGTGGGAGCCGAGGATCCTGCATTGGATTCCTCCCTCTCCCTCTTTAAAGCTGCGACTGAACACACAAGCACCAGTGTGACGTGCTCTTATAGTGCAGAAAATAATTATGTTTTTATACAACAGGGTCACGCGATATAAATAAATAGAGAGAAAACAAAAGATCAAAAAATAAAGATCAGAGAAATAATACTATAAATAATAAATAAATAAATAATAGGCTACTTGTAAATAAATTAAAATAACACGTGTAAATAAATTACAGATAATACTTATACAAACAAAATTACCCCCCAAAACAAATTATTATTATTATTGTTCTTCTTCTTCTTATTATCATCATCATCATGGGGCTTTTGATAATAAACTAATAATAATAAACTAAAGGCTATAATAATAAACTAGAGGATGAATGCAATTATTATGATTATTATTCAAGGTTTTTTTATTAAACTAACAATAATACATTTTATTAGCGTATTGCCTTTTGTCATTTTTTACATGGCTATATTACTACTATACTATTACTAGTATACTACAACTATATTATTACTTAGTGACATTCAGTTTTCATTCATCTTTATTGTTGGAGCCTCTTCTTTTTCACTGGTGCTCCTTATATATAATGAGATTCTTAGAGGTGCGACCTCTCTTTCTCCAGGGCTCCAGTGAGAGAAAGAGCAGCAGACTATAAAAAAGGAATAGAAAAAGAAGGAGGGGAAAAAAGCGGATTGAATTAATGTCAAATCCTAAAATGGAAGTGGATGTTCTTCGACGATAAGGTTTTATCGCCACGCCAGATCAAAAGGGCTCACACTCAAAGCATGTGTATTTCCACATTATCATGCTGATGAGCTCTAATACTGCAACACTTGTCCCCCCGGTGCGATCTGCTCTCTGCACCACTGTACCCTGGATTTCCTCCTCATGCAGGGACACGAGAGGTTTAATAATCACACTCAGCTCTTTATGGTACAGCCTTAATCAAACTGGCCCAGACTTATCTACACTGATGTATGCATGAGTCATATGTAAAGTTACTGTTATCTAAAATCATTTTAGTGGTGCTAAATGTTACAGCAACAACAACAAATAAAAATACAAAAAAGAGATTTTTAAATCAAAGATAGATTTGCAAGATAGATAGATAGATAGATAGATAGATAGATAGATAGATAGATAGATAGATAGATAGATAGATAGATAGATAGATAGATAGATAGATAGATAGATAGATAGATTGAGATAATCATACTAATTGCAAATGGGTTTCTTGGTCTGAATTGAATGTGCACAGAACAGCAGGTGCAGGAATTTGTGGTTTTAAATCCTAGTTTTTCGGTTTAAATGAGATCACATTAAGTGTGTCTCATAATTAGTGGTCCCATTGTAATTGGTTAGATAGTAGAAATCATTGTGGACCATATAAATGCTAATATGTGAAATAGCATTCTTTTGGAAATTAATAACCTTTATTTTCAGATGGCTCGATGCAAGTGACCAAAATTCAGAGAGATGAAAAATCACACAAATCCAGACTAAATTCACATCTCTGGATCTGTTGCATCCAAACTCCAACTAAAAAGTTCCACACAAACCCCAAACACATGATGTTCTTATAAAATTCATTCATAGAGAAAAATAGAACAGAGTTTCTTCATGGAAACACTGTTTTAGTTGAATAATTAACTTAATTATGAGCAAATAAAACTTGTTGGTGGGTCTGATTCTTCAAAAAAAAAAGAAGAAGTAAATTCTCTAATCTAATCTAATCTAATCTGTGCAGTTAATCCACTTTGCCAGTCGCGTGTCGTGCAGTGATAGTGGACCTGCTCTTGGAAATCACAGTCGCTCTGGATGATGTACTTGATGTATTATTAATGTGGCCGCAGTGTAAATATCAGTTGCAGTGTCCTTCCTCGAGTTCATCCGCTGGGACCGCAGCAGCAGACTGCAGGCAACCCCCGTCTGTGTGTGTGTGTGTGTGTGTGTGTGTGTGTGTGTGTGTGTGTGTGTGTGTGTGTTTGCCTTGAAAAAGTTCATGTCCTGAATCTTTTTCCTTTTTTTCCTCTTCTTCTTCTCCAAGATGCACATGACGTCAGGAAACGGCGTCAAGCAGGCGGCAGTGTTGGCTGGCCGGGGCAGCACGCGCTCCCTCTCCAATTATTGTCTGTCAATCATGTGCGCGAGGAGGGAGGGAGAGAGGAAGGGAGGGAGGGAGAGAGGGAGGGAGGGAGAGAGAGACATAAAATGTGTAATAAATAATGAAACAATAACTATATTTTCTTCTTTTACATGTCAAATAATACACCTAAATCCATAGAATCATTATCAGAAACGATCACAAATCACTCACATGGGGGAGATTATAGACTTCTTAAAAAATATTTCACATTTATGTAACCGATATTAAAACGATACTTAAAGACTGCAGATTAACTGGAGTGTTGGGATGAGTTGTGTTGTTTATAGAAATTCAAACCAAAAAGATGCTGCAAGAAAAGACGTAGAGAATAAAACCATTATCTAGACCGGCCTCTGATGTTGGTGTGTATTCATCACATGTTCTTACCAGCAATAACTAATGACCACAAGTAACATGGACGACCATAAAATAATAGTGACATAACAAATGGATTTATTGTTTTCCTGATGAAACATTAGTCACATCAAAGTCACATGAAATGCCAAATAAAAATCCTATTATAAGTCTGGGCTTGGAATATGATATATGATTATAATATAATATATATAATGTAATATATAGCAGCCCAGACCTATAATAGGATTTTTACATGAACTCTATGTGTTAGCGATGTTCTGGTGGTTGGAGTTTGGGGGGGGTGTTGTGAGGTTTTTGTCGAGGTGCTGTGCAATTGGCTGAGTCAAAGCTTTATTGGAGACTCCTCCCACGGGCTTGACAAGCTTGGCCCCGCGCTGTCAGCCGCACTCAGCCTCAGTCAGACGTGTTGCTCTCAGTCCCAGTGGACGGAGTTTACTTTACGCCGACAAAAAGCCACCACAGACAGCTGGAGAGAGACCTGCAGCACCGACACAGACACCGGCGACAGGAGGAGTGAGCTGGTCGGATCCTGTGGATGAAACAACAACAGACAAAGAGGTAAGACATGTTTGTCTTTTTGACACCGTGGCTGCGCGTAATGGAGTGGATGTGAGGGGTGATGTGTGCGTAACTGTTGTGGGTGGAGATGTTTAAAAAAATATATTATTATGAAGTTGCATCGCACCATGTACGACCTCAGCAGTGTGTATGTGTATGTGTGTGTGTGTGTGTTAGTGTGTGTGTGTGTGTGTGTGTGTGTTAGTATTGTGATGCTGACAAACAGAGAGCAAGCTTCATAACAACATCTACACTTCTGCCTTTAAAATATTAACATGTGATGTTTGCTTATTGAAGGTTTCCAGTGTCAAACTCGAGTCCATGTCCTGGACCAGAGAGGGATTTAACTCCGAGGAGAGAACAACACAAAGCATTAGTCATCTGCTGTGAATGGACACGGTGAAGATCTCATAAAGGACTAATTTCAAACCTGTGTCCTCTCCCTGGACATTATTTGACTCTCTAAATCGCAGCACACAGACACACACACACACACACACAACCAGAGCCATGGATGTGACGGCCGAGCAGCCGCGCTGGATGCACCACCACGCCGTGCTGAACGGACAACACCCGGACTCCCACCACCTGGGTCACAACTACATGGAGCCCACGGCGCAGCTGCTGCCTCCGGACGAGGTGGATGTTTTCTTTAATCACCTGGACTCGCAGGGGAACCCGTACTACCACAACTCCGCCCGGGCCAGGGTGTCCTACAGCCAAGCGCACGGTAAGATGGAGCCTTTACGCAGGGGTGCTACTTTAATAATACATAAAAACACACCTAAGACTAAAAATCATCTAGCTACTAAAATATGAGTTGTAAAATATTTTATTTATAAAAATAAAACACCCTCAAATCATGAATTTATATTTAGTATTTCTTTTAAATTAAACGCCAAACACGTGACAGGTTTCTATTAGAATTGTGAATAATCTGTGTGTGATAAACAAGTTTTTGTGGCGATCACATTTTTTAGATTACAATTTTATGTAGGCTATTTCAGTCATATATTTCAGATGTAAAACATCAAATAAAATGGTTAACGCAACTTTGAATTTAATGTTTTTAAGATTCACATTTTAGTGCAGAAAAACTGGTCAATTTTTATTTTCACAACTTTACTTACAACCGATTTAATCCAGTGAATCAACAAGTCTTGTTGTTATTTAGTTATGTCCGCCTCCACCATCATGCCCCAGAAACCCAGAGATAAATGATGAAAGAGTCTGTCATCTTTGTGCGTAATAAACACTCTGTTGCTGGCTGATTTCACAGCTCGACTGACGGGGAGTCAGGTCTGCCGGCCTCATCTCATCCACAGCCCGGGGATTTCATGGCTGGACGGGGGCAAAGCAGCCCTGTCCGCCCACCACCACAACGCCTGGGCGGTCAGTCCCTTCAGCAAGCCCAGCCTGCACCACCCGGGCTCCGCGTCCCCCGGCGGCCTCTCCGCGGTCTACCCGTGCAGCAGCAACTCGAACACGATCTCCGCCCCGTCGTTAACGCCGCCGTCCCACAGCAGCCCGCACCTGTACGCCTTCCCCCCGACGCCGCCAAAGGACGTATCGCCGGACCTGGGGGCCGCGTCCCCCTCGTCGCTCACCAGGATGGACGAGAAGGACTCTATCAAATACCAGGTGTCGCTGGCGGAGGGGATGAAGATGGAGGGCTCCAGTCCGCTGAGGAGCAGCCTGGCCTCCATGAGCGCCCAGACGCCCTCCACCCACCACCCCATACCCACGTACCCCACCTACTCTCTACCGGCGGCACACGAGTACGGCGGCAGCCTGTTCCACCCGGGCAGCCTGCTGGGAGCGTCGCCCGGCTTCATGCACAAAAACAAGGGCAAGGCCCGTTCCTGCACCGGTGAGTCCCCTGCAAACACCACACTGACTATCAGCACCAAAATCCAATCACATACATTTCATACAGAGACTGTCTTTACTCTTTCCACCCTCTTCAGTCAGTGGTAACTAAACTAAAACTCAAAGGAAGGTAGCAAAGGAATACACACTTTTAAAAATCTCCCGTGACACATTATATTCGAGATTATTCTTTTTAAAGTGCAGCTTTATATCGTTTTGCTCTGTTTTTACACGCATTGTTTAAAGTCATTGTGTAATATCCCTGTAAAAGGATTACTATAAGACCTCATTGCATATGAACAGACTCAAACATAAACAAATACAACGCCCATTAAAATCCAAGTCGTTTATTGATGTTATGTCAAGCAAATATACAAGATTATTCTCACACAAAGCCTCATGAGCTGTAATGATTATCAAAGAAAATAAAATACTTAATATTCGTTGAATGAAATAAAAAAGGTTTTTGATTAGTGCAGTTTGAAAGATGATCTCCTGTTTTATTAAATCCTCTATAAATTAAAAAAGACACATTAAAGCCATTTCATTTATACCATTGGCAATGTTGTAATGCCAGATTTACTTATTTATTTTTGTGATATTCTGTAAAGTATATTAAATCCAGCCTATTGCGATGTGTTGTGATTTTAGCATCATCCAGCTTTATTTATTTATATATGGAAATTGAAATTTGGAAAAAATAATTGAATAAAAATATAAATAGCAGTCATAGGCCTAAGCCTGCCCTGCACTGTTCTCCATCACAGAGACTGTGATAATCTTCTTTTGTTAACCGTGACTCTGTGGTTAAACGTGTCATGTGGCTGCAGCACCAACACTGAGCTGGATCCAGCCCAGAGGTGTGAAAGGAAGATCCTCAGGTGCTCTGAGCCCAAACCTCAGTTTATAGGCTACAGCCGCTTCTCTGTTACAGAAGACTACATTGGCCTGATTGTTATTTGATTACAGACCAGGAGGCTTCCACCTTCAAACCCGATCGTGTTTAACTAGCGTATTAGCATGGTGGGTAACCTGACCTCAGTTTAAATAACAAGTCTTTGAATGAGTTATGAGCTGACATCTTAACTGAGTGTAAAATGTATTTTGTTAACTTTAAAACAAATATGAAATGAACTTAATTCTACTAATCTATTTTATAAAGTGGGAATGTATGGCTCTGCTGATGTGCAGATGCATCATCAGACGGTTTTATCCTGTTAACATTCTTTAAAAAGAGAATAAGCTTAAGAAATGGAGGGTGAACGCACAGAGAACTTACTGCAGATGGTAAAGCAAACTCTCTGATGCAAACTAAAGGAGTCAATTTAATTTCCAGCACATGCAGATGCTTTAGTAAGGGGTATAAAAGCAGAAGTACATGCTGTGATCTAAAGAAAATGTACATGCGCACTGTGCACAAGAACAAATCAATTCTTGTCAAAGCTGCTGATAAAATCATGCGTTCAAAAATTGGTGACGACATATAGGATGAATAAATGTAACTCCTTGTTAGTAATGCTTATTCAAAAAATGTCATATGTGTGTTTTCTCTTCAGAGGGCCGTGAGTGTGTAAACTGTGGAGCCACCGCCACGCCTCTGTGGAGACGTGACAGCACTGGACACTACCTGTGCAACGCCTGTGGGCTGTACCATAAGATGAACGGCCAAAACAGACCCCTCATCAAACCCAAACGCAGGCTGGTGAGTTTCTTCCTGTGCAACTTCACTTGTTGTGCATGTGTGAATGTTGGATGTGGCAGTAAATAAAAAAAAAAAAAAAAGAGTGTAAGGTGGAGGGGGAGAGAGGGTGAGGGGGTGCGTACAATGCCAGGAAAGTTATATTTTCCCAATCAGTTTCCGGGCATTGTATTTGTGGCTCACCTCGTGCTCTTTCAGCTCAGGCCGTTAGCAGAGTGGGACTATCTGTGTTGTTTCTGTTATCATTATCACTGCTACTTCTGATGCTGTCATTGATAGCAGGGCCACAGCACCATCACTAAAAACTCATAGTGAAATTTGTTGTGTGAGGTTCTTAAGTGAGGGCTGTTTTGTTTTTTGACACGTGGGAAGAAGAGAAACTGTCTAGTGAAAAACATGTGTCTCCAAATTTGGTGATTTTTGAAAACTTCAAACGAACTGAGGGATTGCTGTTCCTTTTCGGTGGTGGAGAAATGTCTCCTGTTTCTAAACCGACCATGTGAAAGCTTTGAGAAAATGCATCGTCACAAAGCTGTTGTTCTTAAGTACTTTTTTTATGATTCACAATTTTCTATGGACGTGTGGAGAGGATCAAAGCAAATTTGGAAATGATTAAAGTCAAATATTTCCCACCATGCCCTGCTTCAAACATCAGTGTTGCCCAGTTCTAACTTCATGTCACACTCATCCAGCTGCACGATTTAAGGAGACTTCAAATATTAAACACCAATTAAAGTACATTTGAAATATGTGATCTAATTTGAGGAAAATGCTTTGAAGACGGGAAACAAGAATACAACAAATACTATATACCTGTAATTCAACTACAATATTATTTTAGTTTCAGCAGCAGCTGTGATTGTTCAAAATATTTTATTCCTAGTTTCTGAGATAACAATTGAAAAGGAAGGTCTCTGCAGCCTGAATGCATCCATGCAACACTGTGCACCAGTTGTCTTTGCAGCAGGAGGCAGCTGTGGGATGAAGACAGTATTTGCAGAGTAAACAGACGCTGCTCATTAAATCAGTAGAGGCCTAATTAACAATGAACGACAGTGAGCTGCTACACTTTTAAACCTGGTAGTGATGAAAATGTTTTAAAAATGCTTTTATTTTGAAGAAACTAGACCAGTGTGAAGGGATGGTTTGAGACAGAAGCGGGACAAGCGATGTAAAAACAGGGCTTTCTCTACATATTTATGCAATAAAAGATTAGTTATTTTAATTCATGCAAAAGGAAAGATAAGTGCGGAACTTGAAGGAAAAAAAGATGCAGTAAGACACGCGCACAGTGAGAAAAAACGGCATCATTTAACGATCATAATTTTAGGTTAGAGATTAGCTTCTGCTCTTATTATGAAGCCTGGTTCATACAATAGTCTATAGGCTGCAGGAGTGTTTATTTCAGTGCCTTTTACTACAGGTTATAAATGCATATGCGGCCGTATATCAGGCCTGGTTTCCGTATTGCTGGGCCGGGGCTCGCTGCAGAGCTCCACAGTGGCAGCAGCCCTCCACCAGCTTCCTATCCGGATGCCTGACCGGTCCAGATAAAGCAGCGGGGCGGGCAGCCTGCTTCCTCCCGCGGCCTCCTGACTACACACTCCCCGCTCGGGCTGTGGTGGTCAAGCTGCTCCGCTGCTGACAGAGAAACGCACCGAGCAGCGAGAAACAGAAAAGGGCTCTGGGAGAAGTTATGGAGGCTGAGGAGTGACTGACTAGCAACAACTCGTTCATGTTGTTTTAGTTAATGCAATTCTAAGAACATTGTAGGAGCGAGCATATCACTATATTTATTTCCTGTATTGGAAATACGGCTCGTTAAAAGTATATATCAAGTATATACTATTTATTATATTCAGGCTTGAAAAATGTACCAGAACTGAGATGAGGCTGCTCACTCATCAGTTTAAGATTTAGAGGTTCGAATGTGAATTTTAGAAAACTAAATTCAATGACTGAAATTCATGCGACAATTGTGGAATTTAATTTAAATTGAATGCAATTTTTTTGTTTTGATTTTAAACATGGTATTGAAAACGATGCAAAGTTGCACTGTATTTTGTAGATAGATGGATAGATAGATAGATAGGTAGATAGATAGATAGATAGATAGATAGATAGATAGATAGATAGATAGAAGCCTGAAATGTGTGTGTGTGTGTGTGTGTGTGTGTGTGTGTGTGTGTGTGTAAAATAAAATAATCTTTACTGTCAGTCAGACAAAACAACACATTGGACTATGGACACCTATAATAAGCATCTTTAACATTTCCAATTTGCCTTGATTTATAATAGTTAGTTGTGGCCCTAATGTCATAAAACCAGCTTAAATCAACAGAATAGAAAGTTGAACTAGTTTTATGTCTTATATATTGTCCACACTGAACTATATTCTTTAAGTTAAATGCATTCTCCAACTTGCCTTCGCTGTGTCTGCTTGTGCTGTTGACCTCTCATTAAACTCAGTCCTCTTTTTCTCCACAGTCCGCTGCCAGACGAGCAGGCACCTGCTGTGCTAACTGTCAGACGACCACCACCACACTCTGGCGGCGCAATGCAAATGGCGACCCTGTGTGCAACGCCTGCGGCCTCTACTACAAACTGCATAACGTAAGTCTTTGGCCGATGTTCTCCCTCACAGGAGTAGGCAGGCAGGTTGGACTGATTGTAGAGGGATAAGTGGCATGAAAGAGAAAAAGCAAGAGAAAGGAGAAGCGGAAGAAGAGAGTGAGGATTGTTTTACTCTCGGGCTCTGTTGGACTAGTTGGGGTTTTCTTTCTTTGTGCTTTATTGTTTCCATAGCAGGCGTAATCCCCTGAGAGTCATAAAGGTTGGACTGCTGATAAGTGGGACTGCCACAAGTCCAGACTCCAAATATATTAAGCCTGAAGGAATAATATTAACAAGCTAAAAATGTATATTGTGATGGATAAGTCTGGTCCTATTGTTTATTTTTCCTATTGTCAACAAATCCCATGAAAAGACCAAAACCAACAATTAACTAATTCCAGTGTTAAAGTGCTGTCTGTGTAAAAGTCTGATATAGTTGCCGCATTGTTGCATTTGTTGACATGTGACTGTGGTTTATTTGAATTCATTTGCACATTTGTTGCACGGTTGTTGAAAACATCAGTGGCTTTGAGGAACCTGTTTTCAAAGATTTACATTCTCAGTAGGAACCAGTGTGTATAGGGCCACACATTGGATAGGGTAGTAGGATATTGGGGGATGAATATGTTGACAATAACAGGTACATAGAATATTGTAAACTTAACAAAAGAACTATCATGATCCATATTTGAAAATTTATTTGACTACTAGTTCATGAAATTCATAATTTGTGGGTTTGATCACATCACTTATCTGATCACCTTTCCCTCTGCACACAGGTGAACCGGCCTCTGACCATGAAGAAGGAGGGGATACAGACACGCAACCGGAAAATGTCCAACAAATCTAAAAAGGGCAAGCGGTGCGGAGACAGCTACGAGGAGTTTACCAAATGTCTGCACGACAAGAGCTCTCCGTTCAGCGCCTCCTCTCTGGCCGGACACATGTCCATGGGCCACTTGTCACATTTCAGCCACCATGGACACATGCTCCCCACACCCACCCCGATACACCCGTCATTTGGCCACCCGCACCACTCAAACATGGTGACGGCCATGGGCTGAGGAGGCGAAGACGGGGGTTAGCTTCAAGCTACTTTGTGAACCTGAAACAGTTTGATGAAGGGTGTATGAGGGTCTCACTAGGAGGACAGTGAGGACAATGTTAGACATATGGTTGGTGCGTCTACATCTTGACTGTCTCTTGATTGGTTATGCCAGTGGTATGTCGGAGAAAAGATGTATCATGGGAGGAGAGGACCTTTTTACTTCTTATCTATCTAGGTACCTATTTTGATGGAGGAGGATTGTGCCTCCTGTCAGACACGTCATCACTCCTCGTAGATCTCCTCTAACAGTCCCCGCTGACGCCCTGAGTGTCTGCAGTGAGGTTCAGTATGTGCTGAGCAGGTTTATATAACTGTGAATATTGTAAATGTGTTCGAGAGAGGGGGACGTCCCAGACAGAGTTTTCCCCTTCACAACATTTAACGAAAAAGATGCTGGATTTTTTCCTCATGGACAATTTTAAAAATGAATTTTCACAAAAGAAACAAGCAAACAACAAAGGTTTATGGATCCTAATTTGACACTGTTTATTATAATTATTGTTATTATAATTATTATTGTTATTCAGATAATTTATTTTTACTGCCTTCTTTTCTTTGAATATATCATTTGAATCATAATATGGATACTGTTATCCCAGTTATGAATATATTTCTAGCTGAAGTGCTTTGTCTGAGCTGTCAACATTTATACTCATATGAAATAAAGAGATCAAGTTCATTATCCAGTCTGTTCCGTCTATTCAATACCAAACATGTAAGTCTCTGAAATAAGAACAGATACAGTAGTGTTCATATTGATTATTGTACTGACTAGGACTGATTGATTATCGACAAAGTACAGTGTTGAATTTGATTTGAGAGACACAAGAGGTGAATGTATGTTACACAGTCAAACTTCATGAGGGCACTATTGCAAGTTCACTTAAATGAAAGATATAGTAATAACTTTTAAATGCATCACACAGTTAATGATCTTATGGTAAACATATGCATCAGATGCTCTGTATCATTTCCTGTGTCCTTGTTTTTCTCTGGATCGAGCGATTCATAGTTTTTTGTGTGTGAACCATTTTATCCTGATATTGCTCCACAATATCTCTGCCCCCCCCTACTCTGTAAATTCACCCAACACTTCTTCCACCCTGCCCATCAGAAAGCACAGGTTTGTAATCGTAAAAATATGCTGGCTAATGTTGTTATTAAAAACATGTAATTAGCATTAATGAGTGTGAAAACTTATTTTTCTTGCAGGATTCTACAAACATAGAGAAGTTTTGCCCAATAATCTTATATTAACATGTGACTTTTAGTTTTCTTCTCAGCTCCTCTGACCGTTTTAGTACCTTTCAGCTCATTGTTTCAGTTTTGTGGGGCACAGCTTTATGCTCTCACAGCATTGTTGTTATCTGCAGCTGTTTTTAGTGGAAAAGCTTTCAAACTTGACTATACATCTGCTCAACCGCAAACAGCAGACAGACAAACTTAGCGACACGTTAAACATACTGTACTGGAGCATTTAGCACATTTTGAGCACACCCCCCCCCACCCTGTACGTTGGTGGAGACTTAAAACAGGTCAAATGGAGTGAATATTGGACTAACATTCATCTATTGGACAGGAGCATGACTCCAAATGAACACTAATGGTGCTCCCTGTCTGACTAATAAGTAAATATGCAACTGCTAGCAAACAAGTTGGTCTTATCAACAAGGAGGGTGACATGTATTTGTTAGTTTGACAGCTTATTTCAGTTTACCCCCCAAAATGGGTTATTACAGACAAGACCAGAAAAAGAAGAGCAGTGCGACAATTTTAATGGATAAAGTTCCCTTCCCAATTTTATATCATTTATTGTCTGACCAATCCCATCCAAGGTTCAACAGTTTATTTACTAGATCCAAGTTTTTATTTGAATTCACACCAAATTTCCCACACTCCTGATTTTTCATCAAGATCGAGGAATTATTCCCTGGGATATTGGTGAAAATGTCAAAAATCATTGTATCTCACAATTTTAAATTCGTTGAACTGTACCTTTGTACAGACTTGACCCAAACCAGAATGAGTTATCCTTAGCCCATGGCCCATCATTTCACCAACTTTTGTAGAAATCTCTTCAGTAGTTTTTTTGTAGTACTGCTCACAAACAACCAAACCAAACGATGGACAGAGGCGAAAAGCTAACCTCCTTTGCAAAGGTAAGGAGTTGTTTATTTCCTCTCCTTTCAGAACAGCCTTTGCAGAATAGATGTCAAAAGTGTACAGTATCAGTGAAGTTAAATAACCCCTCACCCTTGTTGACAAGAACAACCACTTTCTCACAAATAGGTTACTTCACCGGTCGGGGGAGATTAGTGCTGTTGACAGAAATTGAGCAGGTTGAGCCATATGTTCCCACAGTTACTTAACCAGTTGCATCTGCTCGTTGGATAATACTCTTACGAAATAGTCCCTCTCATTGTCAGCCTGGTGCATGAGGCTAATCCCACAGTTAAATAATACATATCTTAAAAGACCAGAAGAGCTTATTTTTTCACAATTTAAACCTGTTGCTTCAAATTGTGTAACTAACCCCTGTGTTATATATTTCTTATATTGTCTGTTTAAAAATCAATTATCAGACCTGATCTGGCTTGAGGTAGATGATTCATCACTGTAAGCATCCCATCTGCTTTAAGGTTGAAGAAACATTGTGACCGAGTGATTGCAAAACGTCTGAAATCCTATAATATTTTTAATGGTGTTATTGTCACTGTCACATTGTCTATTACCTGTTTCAAGCTGATATAAAACCTGTGGATGTTGATTTTAGGACATGTATGGAAGGAAAACACTAAGTGTGGTATTATTGGTAAGCTTGAAAGCCACACACTCATTATTTCAACAACTAAAGATCAAAGTTAGGGAAACTTAATTCTTCAGGATAAGGTTATTTGTTAAACAGTCTATGACACAGATTCAAGTTGCACAGAGTTTGTCTGTGAGTGCAGGAGTTCCTCAGAAAGCTAAGGGACGTCGCTCCCCGGAGCTCCAGCAGCGAGCCCTGAGATGACACACTTTTCAGGATCAACCCAAGTGCAGCCTGCAGCCTCCTCTCAAGACTTCGCTGACCTCTCACCCTGGAAGCACTTACTCTGTCATTCTCCAAGGCCCTCCCACAGACTTATTCACAGACCCTTTTAAAATGTCACCTTCTCCACCGAAATATGACAGAATGAAAGAGCAAGAGTTCCCCTAATGAGGAGATAAAAAGCAGGCGAGTCTCTTTTGCGAGTTGAACCTCTCTGTGGAGGAAGGGTTTGGGGACTATAGGGGGGCATCTTAAATCAGCTCTCGAGTGAGATTTACGGCTTTCACCTTTGTATAAGTACCTGCTCCTTGGAGCATTTGTTTTTCTACCAAACTCAATTAATGTAACCAAAACAAAGTCTGAATGGACTTTAGAGGGGTGAGTTAGCAGAGAGATGGTGATCGAGGAGATGAAAGAGGAAAGGAAAGGGGAGATGTCACGTAATAATGATGATGAGCGAGGACGTCCATATAAAGTGGAAACGTGGAAGATTACAACTAATTTTGTCTGCATCGTTTTATGACAAAATTAAGGTCCAACTATAATGGCTTTCCAATCAATTAAAGGCTTAATGCCCAAAATATCCCAAATATAGGAAAATGACAAATGTATGTTGACAATCCTCATGAAGTTAACTAGGACAGTTACCTAATATTATCAAAGACAATCAATTTGCCAGAAATGTTTGAATTGCCCAGTTGTCATAAAATGTAAAGCCGGTTATCTAACAGTAATAGTAGTAGTAGTATATGTTTGAATACAACATATTTTAAAAAACTCAAGCTTTTGACCATGACAATATTCTGGAAAAACATATGCTGATATGCGGAGAACAAAGTAAATCTTTGTCCCTGGATAACTAAGAGACAAATAAACCTATGACATAGTCTCTCAACAACATGGTCTCTCACTGCACTCTTGAAGGACCAGGGGAATTGAGATGTGTCACATCTGCACCAATGGGATTCGGTGCTCTGTAACAATCTGGGGCAAGCTTCTGTGAGATCTGGGTTGGTTCAAAGTCTCTGCTGTGATCTCAAGAGGACCAGAATACACACAAAGAGTAAGAGGGGAGAGAAACACAGGCCTCCTATCACTGATCCCCAGAATAAATGAAAGAATCTGTTGTGTCCCAGAGGAGAAATGAACAAAATGCCAGTGACATAACTTTCAGAGAGAGTGAACACACTTGCATAAACACGAGTGTGGATATGGACATCTTCTAGTTTCAACCCTGATTATTAAACACCTGGCAGTGCACACTCCAGCAGATGCACACACTTCACAGTCACACACACACTGTGAATGTAGAGCGGGCTCTCCAGAAAAGCTAGAATATGCCGACACATGGTGCATTCTTTCAAAAAGTGAGACACCAAAGAAAAGTGGGACACCCTCCAACCACCCGATCCACAACCAAGTACAAGTCTCTTTCAAACTGCCTTTCTTCTCCTGTCTGAGGCAGACAAATTCATCCCTCTTGTCTCCAAACAATCACCTCTTTTCTTCTGCCTGTTGCACCAATGAAAGAAGGAGGGAGGGTCCAAGAGAGAGAGAGGGAGTGAGAAATGCATCTGCTCCACAGAGCTATACTGTAAGCACCAGGCTAATGTCCTGTGTGTTAGGGCCCCAGGGACTGGGCGTCTGGGTCCCACTATCTTATAACACAGTTGACAAAAAGCCCAGGGCTCTGCCCTCAGGAAATCTGAGAGGCGGGGTATCTAGGCCGGGAGGGCAAGAACTAGGGAAGGAGGGACAAAACATCCAGGTACGTTGCACCTACACTGGCCCATATACACTCAGTTGACATCTCACTGGGTCGATCTAGCCAGTAGAGTCTCACAATAACTCCTCCATGAAGGTTGAAAAAGATGTTGATTCAACTGTGTTGAGTGTAGGCTGTGGTGCAACTATATGATCCCATGCAGTA